>NC_091482.1:17207661-17492661 GCF_036971445.1 Narcine bancroftii | reverse complement strand
AATTTTCATAAAGCGAGTATTCATAAAGCAGGATACACCTGTATTAAAAAAAATCGGTTTTCCCAGAGTATTTTGTGCTGATTATTTGTCACCGATGAAATTGCATCCATTTTATGCACCATCCACAAAAGGTTTGACAGTTTCCCAGTGTCAGGCACAAATGTAATGGCGTGAGTATTCCTCCTTCCACCCTCACTGTCATAAAATGGAGCTGAAAGGTACAACCTTCAACAATAGCAGAACAGTCTCAGGACAAATATGAGCAAATCTACAAAACTACTTTCTGCATCTCTCAAATTATAACAGACAATTCTGGAAATACTCATCCTGTCATGTCAAAGGGTCCTGATGAAGGGTCTTCAATCTGAGACGTTAATTGTTCTGACCTGTTGAGTTTTTCTAGCATTTTTTGCTTTATGGTTGGATTCCAGCATTTACAGTTTTGTTTTTGATTTTCATTATACGTTTCTCACTCTTTACTGGGGCACTCCGATAATATGTTCTAACCTACCAGCAAAGATTGGGGGTATTGGCGAAGGAATGAAGGATTCTGTCAATAAAGAGTCTTCAGATATGCCAAATCTGGCATAGGGCTCTTTGAAGATCAATATATTTGTAGTCTGGTTTTCAGAATCTTTCACCATTGAGACGTGCACAATGTAGTTGGGTGACCCAAGGCCATATTCTTCAACCTTGGACTGTTCTCGCTTTAGAACTCTATGTCACATTGAATCTTAAGTTCCTCATTACAGGATCTAACCTATGGCTAAATGTTTGACTAGTCTCCCAGTTAACTGTTCACTGCATCAGCAGGGAAAACAACCTGGAACTCTGCTCACATCAATATGATTTAAACCAATCAGATTTCAATGCATGTTTCCATGAGTGCTCCAGTTCATCCCCTACTCCAAAGATAAGGGACGGGAACAGAGAAGGCCATATGGCCCTTTGTGCCTGCTCGATCATTCATTAGGATCATGGTTGATATCACTGGACAATGAAGATTTTGCTTCCTGAATACTGTTAGGTCTGCTTGGTTCATGAATGAGTGAGACAAACACCAGGCTGAGTCGAAATCAGGGTTCTTTGTTCTTTATTACCGGATTGTAACACTTGCGACCAACCATGTTAGTCGGAGAATGCATTCTGCCGTTATCAGCAAAATGGTGATTTTTTATACCCTTGGATATGTGCTTAGAACATCATCATATCATTACTTGTCCAATGACTAAAACTGTTGCTATCCTTACCCTGCTAGCTTCCTGCCTCTCAATCCATCAATGTCTCTCTTATCTTGTAAGTACAAGGATGCATTTACATCTTGTTACAGCCCTGTACTGGGCAGGGTAACTCCTTACACATTCCCATCTCATGATGTTTTACCTTACAATACTTTTGGGTATATTTTATGAATTTTGAGCTGCTAATCACACATAGCATGTCAGTCTGGCAGCAGGGGCTGGCAGCTGTGACAGAGTGCATAAAACAGTTTCCATAGCAGCAGCAAACTCGGTGGGCGAAGGATCCATAAGGACAACGGCCAGCAAGCATGGTCTTGAAACAGACCACTGCGGGGCAATCCTGTGTCACTCTGGCTGTCGTACCTTGCACTTCACCAAGCTCAGTGGTGTGGGACCCAGAGGGAGGCGTTTGTCGTGGACAAGCACTCGCCTCCAAGTCCTTGCCCCGGCACATTGGTGCCTAAAGCTGAAAAGGTACAAGGCACCGTGTTCATCTTTGCTTGCAAAGGGATAGGCCGTGGATGGATAGATGGGATGGGAATCACGGAAATCACATTAAAATTTTCCTATCATATTCCATATGTTAGATATAACCTATTTTTGTAGTTTCCTGTCGTATTTTAAGTCTCCTTCAAGGATGCAAAACCATAAAGTGCAACATGTGGTTGAAAATTCATGTTCTGTATCCGCACTTGGACGTCTTCCCTGCTGACCTTGGTGCAGTCAGTGTCGAACACGGTGAAAGGTTTCATTAAGACATTGCAAACAAGGAATAGCAACATCAGGGCAATTGGAATCGATCAATGTGGGCCGACTATTGTTGGACACTGACACAAGAGGCATCAGATGCTGAGTTGAAATGAAAATCGGCAGCAAAATATTTTTAGGTCAGTTGAACTAAGGCAATGTGTCCGCATCATGATGTGATATCCTAAATTCAATAAAAATTAATTTAATATTTCTCCAACTTCCTATGTGATACAGCAGATCTGAAATTATCTTTGCATTCAGCTTGAAATTGTCTATCATAATCTCCAATGTTTTATTCAGGAAGTGAACCTTTTGCAAAATATAACTGTATTTAACCCAGAGGTATTGTCCAGCTCTATGCTGAATATCCAAAAATCGACCGATTTGGGAAATGAGTGAACCAAATGACTGAACCTTCAAATATCAGTTATTATAAATTATCCCTCAATGACTAAAGAATCAAAGATGAGGTTTCTTGTGCATGTAAGAGAATACGAGTTAGAGGGAACTAATTAGAAGTAGAATGGGACTGCTGAGAGGCATCATGGACATAAAGGGCTGAGTGGCCTCCTGTGTTGTTATAGGACAGTAAGTAAATGAATTTTGTTTGGCTTTCCATTTCTTCCATGCACCTCAAACCTAGATTTTTTTTTTTAACCTGGTGCCTTTCCCTAGCAGAAGGTCTGGAAAATGTCCTCTTTTAATCAGTGAGTTGCAATGATGTGGAATTCACTGAAAGAATCAGCTTTCAATCAGCAATTGAACATGTATTTGCGAAAGAATAGGGAGAATCAAGGGATGCACAATGGGCAGAATGGCCTCTGAATATACTGGTAAGAATCAATCCTATGAAAACATAAAGTAAATGCTTTTAGGTTTAGTTTCCAATCCCCGTGCATTATCCATTTTACCAGTCTTCTGACTGGTAAACAAGCAGGGTAAAAAAGGTATTGCTGAATTGATGGATATGAACCTTTGACATTAACCATATAACCATCTAACCGTTTACAGCACGGAAACAGGCCATGTCGGTCCTTCAAGTCTGTACCGGTTCATTTGAACAACTCCACTAGCTCCTCCGCATAGAGTTCTTTTTTTTAGAGATTCAGTCAGTCAAGTACCTTGATAATGAGTGTGGATCTTCTTAACACAAGCTCATACTCCCAGGATTTGATGAAGTTGGAATCCATGATATCTGACGCTTGAGGTGAGAGTACAATAAACCGCGCAGGCAATGCAGATGTTGAGATTAATTTGAGGAATTTTTGAAGTCCTTTTATCACAGATAAAACTTTGGAACTTTGTAATTATGAACCCAGTATCCCCAAGTACAGATAGCTTGAGCACAATGCTTTTCTACAATTAACTCGCAGTATACAAATCTGAAGCCATTTCTGACAGAAATTGTTTCAACATACATAGGAAACACCACCACTGCTAGACAGTGGTGGACCAGCAGAGCCTGTGTTAAGAAGATCCACACTCATTATTGCTTATGAATGGAATATTAACTGACGATTTGCTGCTTGTGCGGACTGCCCTGATAGCAATTCCTTTTCCTTATTAAAAACACACATTTTCCATGTGGCTTGCTTTGTGATGTCTTGTATAAATAATCAGTATGTCAATCTTGATATGATTTATATGTTGGAACATCAAGCAACCAGTAATTTCAGTGTGTTTGCATTGATTGCAGCAATGGAGCCTCCATAATTCTCAGCAAAAAAACAAATGAGATCACAAACCTAGTGCCAATGGCAGAATGGAAAAAAATAGTCAGTGTGAAATAATCCTGAAAATCACAGCAACAAAAACCTTCTATGAATTTAGGAGGATCTCCTAAACTTTAGTGAATTGCTCATGAATGAAAACAGACAAATTAAGAGATCAATTTTTGAACAGATGCATTTACTGTGAGAACTGGTACTGTGTACTTGGATGAACCCCTTTATTCCTCGTTCTCTGGTCCTTTTTTGTTACCTCGCAGACCAGCAGCAATAGAGATTCACCAAGACAGTTTTATTTTTAAAACAATATATTTATTAATAACTAATAATAATAATACGACATGTTAATTATCTTAACTCCAACTATGTGCAAATGTACGTGTGTGTGTGTGTGGATTACCCAAACCGTTACAGTTTAGGCACAATTTTGGAAAGTCTATTCAAATTTCAGTCTTAGAAATCTTGTTTTGAAACTCAGACTTTTAAACTGATGTTCAGAAGTATTTACGAAGGAGGTGAGAGACTGAGTGATCAGACTGCTAAAACTCATGAATCCTTGTTGGGTTGCTTCCAGAGAAATGTCCTTTCATATGAATGATTGTCACCACTCCCTTCTTCCTTGCATAGGGGAAATGAAACATGTGACTTCCACATGTTACAGGTCAGTCAAAATGACCATCACAATGGTCACGATCCAATGTGGAAATTTGCCTGCTTCCTCTACCCAGATAGGGGTCAATCAAAATAACCATTACATTGTTCACGGTGGTCCAGTAATTCCCCTGACAAGGTGAATCAGCAGAAATGTCCATTTCCATATAGAGCCATTCCTCCTCTGTGTTTATCAGGTGGCTGGCTGATCAATACTGAACCCTGTTTCTTCAAGTGTCCCAATCGCATGACTCAAAATTATATGACTCTCTCTCACCATCTGTTTTTCCTGAATAAACAACCAATGTTCTTGGTCCTTCTGGCAAAGCATCAACTTTTGTTTATAATCAATACTTGCTGGTGCCACTCCATCTGTGAATGTTGTGAAAACTGTGGATGTTTGCAGCCTGCACCAACCCCCAAAGTGGAACAGGGACTTGTAATACTTTGCTTCAGCTCCACCCTCCCTTATCCTATCAGAGACTCATCATTCTTACTAATCAGGCCCACTGTGATCGTGCCATCAGCGAACTTGTTGTTGTGGTTTGAGCTATGTTTAGCTGCATAGTCATGGGTCAGCGGAGTAAACAACAGTGGACTAAGCATGCAGCCCTATGCTCAGTGTGATGGTCTTGGAAGTGCCATTTCCAATCCGGACTTCTTGAGGTCTTCCCAACAGGAAGTCAAGAATCCAATTGTAGAGGGAAGTGCTTAGACCCAGGAGGCGCTAACTTCATTATCAGGAACTGAGGTATGATTGTGTTTAATGCTGAACTGAAGTCAATAAACATACAAGTCCTTGTTTTCCAGGTGGGTGAGGGCAGTGGCAATGGCATCGTCCATAGAGCAGTTGGACCTGTACGCGAATTGCAGGGGTTCTAGTGATGGGGGGGGGGCATCAGGATATTGATGTGCCCCATGACAAGCCTCATGAGGCACACATGACAATGGACGTAAGTGTGACAGGGCGGTAGTCATTGAGGCAGGACACAGACAACTTCTTATGCATAGGGACAATGGTGGTGACTTTGAAGCACGTTTGGACCATGACACTTCTCAGGGAGATGCTAAAGATATCGGTGAGAACATCTGCTAGCTGAGCCACACGTCCCCTGAGCACTCTGCCAGGAATGGGTCCTGTCCAGCATCTTTCTGTGGATTGACCTTGCCTAACTCTCTCTTCACTTTGCCTACTGCAAGACACAGCGCCTGGTCATTTGGAGACAAGGTGGTCTTCTTCGCTGTGACATTGTTTTTTGCCTCAGAACACGTGTAGAAGTTGTTCAGTGCATCTGGGAGGGAGGCATCACCAACACAGGCAGATGGTGTAGTCTTGTGGTTGGTGATCTCTTGGATGCCCTTCCATGTGCGTCGTGTGTCCTTGCTGTCCAGGAAGTGA
Organism: Narcine bancroftii; assembly: GCF_036971445.1. Lineage (NCBI taxonomy): Eukaryota > Metazoa > Chordata > Chondrichthyes > Torpediniformes > Narcinidae > Narcine > Narcine bancroftii. The sequence goes on along the minus strand of NC_091482.1, from coordinate 17,486,893 downwards.
CGATGAATGTGCTGGGCATGCACATTATTTGCTTCCCTGATGGTCTTAGACAGCTTGGGTCTTGTAATAGCTGGGGCTACCATATCATCTGCTCTGAAGGCAGTGTCTCGGATCCTGAGCAGCACACGCACACCTCCACTGTCACCCGTGGCTTCTGATGGGAGCGAGTTATGATGGTCTTGGGCACAGTGACGTTGTCAGAACACTTACTAATGTAATTGGTCACTGATGCTGTATGTTCCTCCAGATTGATGCAGTCGCCACAGGTTACTGCTAAAAAATAATAAGACATCATCCCACATTATATTAGTAAACTGACTTCTAACTGTGAAAGAGGAATTTTATAAGAGAGAAAGGCACCAGACTCAGATTTTTTTTTTCTCTCTGGGTAGTTGGCCGGAGTACAATTAAGTACTTGATGAAACTTTGCACCACATGTTTGTTGTTTCCAATGGCTCTTCTGGCAAAGCTTCTGTGAACCAGCAGTATAACCCCCCCTCCCACCCCTCCCCCTAACGCACTCACACGCATGCACCATCATTTTGTTTAAGCAAGCCAAGTAAATGATGCGGAATAGTACACGAAGTCGGTGCTGCGCAATTGCTCAGCAAAAGGAGGTGCAAGGCGCTCCTTCCGTCCGATAGCCGACAGGTCACCCTTGGGCAAGGTGTTGTACCTGTTTCGCCTCCCAATCAGGGTCACGTGAACCCATGGATTGCACACGATGGATGGTTTTCACAAGCAGATACTACAAATTGGAATTTATGGATGTAAAACTAAAAATGCTGGGCAGATGAATCTGCAGATCAATGACCAGAGTGACCCGTCCAGTATTGGACACTGCAACTGAAGAAGGCAACGAGAAACCACTTTACTATTTTTCCCTTGCATAATCATGAACTCAACATTGACTCTAGTCTCAGCTCAAAGATGGAGCCTTCACCGAAGAAGAACAGTGGTGGGGGGGGGGGGGGCAACAACTACAATTCTTAGGGTTAGAGATCGTGGCAGATGGAGAGACATGGTTGCCCACACCGATCGGCAAGACACCTGAATGAATAGTACAAGATGCTGTCTGCTTTAAAGCAGCCTTTCTAAATGGGGGTGGGGGTGGGGGGCTACAGCACTCCTTGGGGTCCACAGCACATTTAACTAAAAGCCTTGTTTTCTTATCACCTCACCTAACAAATATTTTTTTTTATGTAGTTAGTAGGAGAGAACTAAGGTCAAAATGAAAAATTGACTGCTTCACATGGAAGGGGGCCCATAAACTTTGAATAGAGTCCTGGGGGAGGGGGCATATCCAAAAATAGGTGGAGAACAGTTCCTTCAGAGTACTGAATGGAAATTAGTCATTTTGAATGACTCCAATAATCATGAACTGTTTCTCTGTATACTCCACCCTTACACAGAGTTTAGGGCCTTATGCTAGCAATTTGTTTACTGTAGGTTTTGCCTGGTTCACCTGTGAAATGGTTAAAGAAGTGTACACTTGAACGCTTCAGAAAGCTGATTCAAGTTATAAAGGAAAATGATTGTTACACTACTAGAGTTGTACGAAGCAAATCCGAGAAATTCAGTCATTCTAATGGAAAGATTAATGGCAGTGAGGCTGAGGGTGTATTTATGAGAATGAAATTTATAACAACCTCCTCTCTTCAGTCATTAATCTGCCTTGCCACCTCAATAATTGCTTTCGCTTTTCTGCTACTTCGCGAGAAAAATATTTATTCTCATGTTCAGTTATTAAAATTGACCATTATTTGGTTCTGTGCTTTCAAATATTACAAGCTTGCATTTACATCGTCAAGACCTCTCAATATTTTAAAGCCTTTGATCAGGTAACCAGGCCAAACTTCCATAATGTAACAAAAACAAATTACCTCTGAGAATTTTTCTTCATAAAATACAAAGCCTACGAATCATGCTCGTTATTCTAAGAACAATATTAAAGACATTATAGCCCTTCTGAAGCTAACATGGTGTCGTGCACTATAGGAAAGTGCATACTCAGTGCGTATCAGAGGAATGCAGAGCTGTAACAATGAATGTAGATGTTGACTGGTTGTGTGAAGGTTCCTCCAAGTTGCAGGGAACATCAGATGTAGCTAGTGATTGATGAAATAACTTATTGTATTGATCTTTACTCAAATGCCCTTGAAATGTCTCCTGACATTTTGTTAATAACTGCTTAGATGATGAAACACTTTGGTAATCAATAATCATATCGAGATCCATTTCCATCTTTGCTAATGGGCATTCATTGCCTATCAGTAGGACTGCTTGAATTGCTTGCCAGGTTTCATATTGACATGTGGGGTGAGAAAGTAGCTTCATCAGTGGCTATTTTTCCATAAGTAGTCCCAAAATCTCCACTATAATGCACAATGGGGTGATACATTTGAGATGCCACAGAGACGAGGTTGCTCATGCACCTAACGGCGGTGTGAACAATGCTGAATTTCAAAATTCCAGTCAGCACCCATCTTCTCTCAAACTCACGTGATAGAATAGACAGCCAACAGTAAGAATGAGTGCTGCCTGCACTTGGATGCTGGTTGAAGTTTTCTGGTTATTTTTTTGGTACGTGGGTCTTCAGTGGAACTAAAGCAACCTGTTACGGTCAAACACATTGGTGGGTCTGGAGTCACATCGAAGCAAGACTGGCTCAGGATGGTGGATTTCCGTTCCTGAAGATCATTAGTCAACCAGTTGCCCAGTTTCCACAAGTGTTTTGGTTCTTTGCAGAAGTGGTGTAATTTCCAAAGTCCGTGAAGAGTGGGGAAGGACGTGGTGAAAGACTTTCTGCTGACATCTATTGCTCAAAACAGTTGGTCTCAGATGAATTGGAATTGAAAATGAGAAGATAAAAGGGCAGGAGGCAAGAAGAAGAGAGAAGAGGGAGGGAAGTGCTTTCAAGTTTATTGCCATCTGATTGCACAAGTGCAGCTCGATGAAACAGCGTTCTCCTGTCCCTGGTGCAAAACATGCAGACACACACCCATACTTAACACACATTCAGACGTAAGTATTCATATACACACATAAATAGATAAATATTGTTTCATGAATGTGAGAGTCGAAGATGGTCAGTGTGAGCAGTTCCTCTGGTCGTTCACATTCTCATTGCCTGTGGGAAGAAGCTGATCCTCAGCCCGGTGGCGCTGCCTCTGATATTTCTGTATCTTTTTCCCGATGGGAGCAGCTGAAAGATGCTGCGTGCAGGGTGGAAGGAGTTCTCAATGATTTTGCACACCCTCTTCAGACAATAATCCTGTAGATCACATCTGGGGGGTAGGGGGGAGAGACTTTTCTTTCTGAAGGAAGACGTACTTACCCAGAGTACTGAGAGATCAATTGCAAAGAGGAACAATGGCCTACAAATTAACTGGCACTTTTGAGATCTATCAACTGTGCATTGTGCAGTGAGCAAATAAATTCTTTGTGTGAGGGACCTGCTATTGCCAAATTCTGTAACCAAGGAATAGTATGCCGTAGATTCACTCTATAAAATGAAGATTTTTCCACGATTGATGAAGGAAATAAGATCAGACTCAGTTGCAGATTATATTGAGGTGAGGATCCAAAAAGATCAAGGTCAAGTTTTATAGTGGGTGGTGAGGTGACCATGCTGGGGGGATTAGTCCTGATGTACAGAAACCTTGTCAGGTGAATAGGGCCAATACCTGTATTGGATACAGGTCAAGATTGAATACTGAGGTTAGATGAAGGTCTGACAGTGGATTGGTGATGGGAATGATTAGATAACTGGAGGGGTAATAGATCTGTAGAAAGGTGTGGGTATTGGGCAGAAAATCTATTGGGAGGGTTATTGGTTGGAGTAGGCATTGGATAAGAGATTCTGCAAGGATAGGTATTCACACAGTGGTGTGGGCCAATTTTTGTGAAGGTTCAATTTGGAGGGACCATGTGAAGATGGGGGGGGGGGGGCAAAACTTCTGAAGGTGGAGATATGGTGATGTGTTCTTCTGAGGCATCCACAAGGGGTGAATTGTTTTAAAGGGGGACTCGGGAAATATTTGGGATTAGGGTTGAATGGCCAAATTTACCTACCATAGCAAGACTGTGGTTAAGGGTGAGGACGTGAAAGATGCCTGAGGGAGATCTACTCAATGACATTAATATACTTTGCTATGAGAGCATATTAGCCTGGTTCAAAGCAGTAGCCTCCAGAACAAACACCAAAGCATGCTGTACAGTATGTTAGTTAATTATGCAACCATGTTCTGCCCATACTCTGATGCAATTAGTCAGCTCGGAGCTCACACTTCTGCTCAGTGATTGCAGCCTGCTTGACATACCCTCAGAGAAAGAAACAGGCAATGGCCTTGGAGAATGTTATCAGGCCAGTGGCTTCACCAGGGTTTGTTGTCACCCAGTACGGTAACCTTGCACCCCCCCACCCCCCACCCCCCTCCCATAGTCCTCCGTACCAGACCATACAGAATCCTTAGTAATGTTTTTTTGCATTAATATTACTCAATAATCACAAATACTAATTACCATGATATCGTAGCAAAAACACCAGAAAATGTGACAAAAGCAGCAACTATAAAAACACCAGCAGTAATGAAAACAACAGCGCATGCAGATGAGACCACATGATTCGAAGCGTCATTGTAATTGGGTAATAATGACAGCTCAAACCGGAGTGCATTAGAAGGTTCAAAAAGTAAATTAGCATCAAGTTTTAGCCTCGTAGATGTACTGATACATGTAAGCTGGGCTTATGAAAAATGTTTTTGTTGTTATAACTACAGGGATATTTTTATAAAAAATATTAAATTTCACATGAAACACTGCACGAAAATTTTTATAGACAGTCACTTCTGTGTCACCCCCCCCCCCCCCCCTTGATGGTGTCACCCAGTGGGATCCGCACCCCTGTAGTGAAGCTGGTGTATCAGGCAGCGCTAACTCTAGAAGGGCATCTGTGGGCCACCACATCAAAGTCCTCTTCTGGGTCCTCCTCCCATTCTGGAGTTGGAACCTGGGCCACCACAATTGGTGACCCACCACAGGTGATCCCATTTATATGCCTCCCTCCATCATCTACAAAGGGTCAGTTTAAAATCCGGTGGCTGTTCAAAGGCATTGAGTCTGGAAGTTCAGCAGTGGAGAGGTAGTGGCAGGATTCGAAATGGGTATCATGACAGACAAAGTTGGATATAGAGGATCGGTGAATTCAGAGTCAAATGATCCACTGATATTGCAAATCAACCTGGGACAGTGATCAGAGATATGGCACCATTTGATTGTTACAAAATGGAATTTTGTATTTGTGGACAAACATGGTGTCTCAGAGTTTTCATGGAGATGTCTACAAATGCCTGTGTAATTGTTGACAATTTCCTGCATTGTCTGGGATTTCCATTTGAGAATCGGAGTTAATGGCTTTTTCAGTTTTCCCATTTGTCTTTCCCTTTCAGTCTCCTCACAGACTGTAAAGGATGAAGGGAAAAACTTGAAAAGGCACAGAATGCCAGAAACACACAAAGGTAGTGGCATTTTTGACAACCAGTTAAACCGAAGAGCTATAGCTCATTTGGTTTTCTAAGGTTTATACCGATGACATGATCACGACCTACTTTACCTTTCTCACCTCCAGCACGATGGCTTTATATCATTGAGACCTCTCTTTCAGCTTAACCACTCTCTGCAAGAGACCAAGAACAATTGATAATTCAACAAAAAGATCTGTCAGATGACAGAAACCTTGTCCCAATGTACAACTGAAACAACGGGATAGATCTAGTATCATAAAATGGGTGATTGCATGTACCTATTGTCTCTCTGTTAAATTTCTAATTATATTGAAACCCCTGTTATCCAGAAATCATGAAAACGCTAACCTCAAGCAAGTGGTTAAAATAAATAAATAAACACAATTAAAATTAATAAGCATAAATAAAAATATATAAAAGTTTTAAATTGTAAAATTGAATGTCCTCTGAAGTAATACATAAACCTTTGGTGAAGATGAGAGCAAATAATCAGCCAGCGGAGGGCCTTGGTCGTGCTTTGCTCGTAGCAACTGTTTGAATAAAGTTGTGTTTGAATAAAATGGCGTCGCTCAGGATGAAGAGCTGGTTGATGCCATTTGACATTGGGATGACTCTCTTAAAGTATCTCCTTATCCCTGTTTAGTAAGAACCTTTATCTTTATTATTTTATTATTAAATATATTAGTAAGGCTTTATCTAAATATTTGAGGGAGTGGGGGTTAATTTTGATTGTTCGTCTTTTGGGTAGCTCTGTGGAAAGGGAAGAACATGCAGATGCAGTGACGGTTAAATGTTTTCAAAGAATACGAGTGAAAATTAAGTAAAATGCTTTAAGGTTTATATATTCATGCAAGTGAAATGTGTTCAGAGAGTATTTTTGTCTTTTAAACTGTTTGTTGTTAATGCAGTTGTATTTGTTAAGCATTGTATGCGTCAGTCTCAAGCAACCAGAAAAATTGCTTATCCGGCATCTGTGCTGGATACCAGGAGTTCATTGTATATTTATCAATTTCTAAACTAAGTTTCCCATTTTCTGTACAAAAAAAAAAACTACAGTCTAAACATAGCTACAGCTGTCTCCCAGGCAGGGAAGCTGAGATGGGAGGGAATCATATCCACCGTCTCATGCCACCTTCCATTATACCTGTTCCTTGGTATTATACTTGTCCATCTTAAACTCTTTTATTGATAATCCTATCCTGACATTTTTTTTCTCATAAACTCCATATAAATTATTTAAATGACTACTAATTTATTTCTCTAAATAGCTGGTTATTTGGTTATGATTTTTTTTAACCAAAGCTATCTCAATGGACAGAGTCAACATCGTCGACCTATCCAGCATTAAAATATCTTCTATCATTGTTCAGTCCACAACCTGACCTTTATTCCACAAATACTTCAGTTGTTCTTTGACCCACACCCAATTAACACCCCAGCGCTTTCTCACTGGTGACCTCTGTCCAGCATCTTGCTGGAATTAGTGAATCATTCATATTGAGTCATTGTTAGAGCCATAAATGCCTAAAAATCATAGAAAAAGCAGTATATATTTTAAAATTTAGACTTACAGCACGGTAACAGGCCATTTTGGCCCACAAATCCATGTCACCCAATTAACCTACATCCTAAGTACGTTTCGAACAGTGGGAGGAAACCAGATGGAGCCCCTGGGGAAAACACAGGCATGGAGAGAACGCACAAACTCCTTACAGACAGAGCCAGTCCCGATCACTGGCGCTGCAAAGGCGCTGCCACTCATGCTGCGTGACATTGACACTTCCTGAAAGATGAACTCCAGCTGCAATGTGAACAATACTAAATATTTGCTTTTTACCAAGGCCAACAAACCTGGAAATGTTTCTCATGTTCTGTTGCTGTGCATTAGTCCTCTCTAGGAAGGGATGAACGTGTGTGGAATCATGCTGAATTTAAGAACACTGAGGGTGATAATTTGGAAAGATCCAACTAACCTATCAAATTAACCCGAACTGGTTCTGCAAAGATTATAGTACGGTTCTCTACATTCGAGGTAATATGGGGGCCTGCCTCGTGGAGATGTGCAATTCCGATTTCTCGACCTCCGACTGGAAACACAGGCAAGAAATGTGATCGTTTCTTTTTCATGCAGCCTCAGATGGGGTGTAGGGTTGGTCAAAAATCATCTGATAAAATTGGGAATGAGTTTCTAGTTTCGCCCCCCCCTCCCCAATTGCCAGCCAAAGGGGGGAGATCAACTTGGGCCAAGCTTGTCTCAGGAAGAGTTAGAGGGCATTCCAGGATGTGAGGATGAACAATTAAACCTCCCTTCATTTCAAGCTGCTCATCAAGCTTTTATCAGAATATTAACATAGCTTCATGATCAGGGGAGTTTTGCTGTTCTGTCACTGTGAGAGAGGAGAGGAGATTTGGACTCCATGGAGCCATTGGCATTGCCCTGAGTCAGCACCTCAGCATTCATTAATGATCTGTTGAAGGTCATAATTAACATTAAATGACCAACTGTACTGTACTAGCAATTCCAAATTAAGTTAATTAATGTGACAGTCCAGACTAAAGATAGAACCCTTTAATCGGCCAATTGCCCCCATTTGCCTGACACAGCCATCTCATTCACTATTCTGACTTGATTTTTGATTGTAAAAGCATTTTGATAGAAACTGGTGAATAACTTTTATTCTTTGTTCACTGTTCTTGGATTTTATTGTTTTAACGCTGCAGATTATGTGAAAATATCATCGTCCATAAAACCATTTATGTCAGTGGTTTTCAAACTTTTTCTTTCCACTCACAGACCACCTTAAGAATTCCCTATGCCATAGGTGCTGTGTGATTAGTGATGGATTGATTAAGGCGGTCTGTGAGTGGGAATAAAAGATTGAGAACCACTGCTCTGGACCACCCAATTGTTACTGAAATATTTTGCTTGAGAAAAAAAATGTCATTTCCTTTGGAGTTATGAAACTGTGCACATAACGAGTCCATTAGGTACGATTAAAAAGTGGTTTTCAAACTTTCCCCTCCCATTCACAGACCACGTTAAGTATCCCTCACTAATCACGGAGCACCTATGGCATAGGGAATACTTAAGGTGGTGTGTGAGTGGAAAGAAAATGTTTGCAAACCACTGGTTTATGACCTTACATAAATGGATCATTTATTATGATTTATAAAACAAAAAGTAGGGTGGAGATTTTGATTCTCATAAAGTGAAATTTCTAATTGCATGTACCAATAAGGTGAAGACAACTTGGGAGCCACATTACCTATTCCCCCTTCATTTGCTTTTGTCCTTAAATTATTTTTCTGTTTTTTTTAATGGAGCTGAGGTCATAGACTGGAAAAGAGGGATACGGCATTGAAACACGCCTCAGGCCAGCCATTTATACAATATTACAGGACAACAGTTTTTTTCAAAAGGTTCACTTCCTGAATAAAACATTGGGGATTATGATAGACAATTTTAAGCTGAACACAAAGATAATTCCTGATTTGCTGCATCACGTAGGAAGTTGGAGAAACATTAAATTATTTTTTATGAATTTAGCATGTTTAATCATATGATTGTGTTAGTTCGACCGATCTAAATATGTTTTTCCTCTGATTTTCGTTTGTACTCAACATCTGATGCCTCGCGTGTCAATGTCCAACAACAGTCGGCCGGCATTGATGGATTCCAGTTGCCCTAATACTGCTTTTCTATGGTTGCAATGTCCTGGTGAAACCATTCACCATGTTCGTCACTGACTATATCAGGATCAGGGGGGAAGAAGTCCAAGTGCAAATGCAGAAAATGGATTTTCAATGACATGTTGCACTCCATGGTTTTGTATGCTTGAAGCATCATTTAAAATATGGCAGGAAATTACAAAGTAGGTCATAGATTAAAAAAAAGCAATACATGATAGGAAAATGTAACGGTGATTTTCGTGATCAGAAGCCCAAAATCCATAAAATACACCCAATACTGTTCAGGAAGCAAAATATTCATTGTCCAGTGTCATCAGTTTCTTTGACATACCACCATCTGGTAGAAGGTACAGGGGCATCAAAATCAGGACTGTCAGGCTGGGAAATATCTTATTGCAGGCTGTCAGATTGATGAATCGTACTCTGTAACCTTGCGTCTTTTATTCCAGAATATTCATACACATTTTTCATATTATAATTCTACGCGTGTGTGTGTGATTATTATGTGGTGTGTGAAAAATGTATTATGTGTGTATGAGTGCGTACCATGGACCGTAGAAACACTGTTTCATCTGATTGTACAGTAAAATCTCCATTATCCGGAATTTAAGCAACCGGCAGCCTCAAGGAACTAGCAAAAAAAATTGTGGAAAATAATTAGGTAAAAAATACAAAAGTTTAAAATTGCTGCCCCTTGTGGCCCCTTTGCCAATCACGCAACGCACAATCTCAAGCAACTGGCAAATACGCTTGTACGCCATCAACCAATCCATATAGGATTTGACGCCCTTCCAGATTCTACCTATCATTTTGGGGCCATGACCTTACCAGCTTGCACATATGTGTCATGTGGGATGAACGGAGATGTGCAGTCTTCACACCAACACCAGCAGTGGTCAGGATTGAAAATGGGTCTTTGGAGCTGTGAACAAGCTACACCACTGAGCAACACTTAAAGTCTAGAAGCTCACATTGAAACATGGCTGGATAATTTTCACACCCATACTTGAGGGGAATAAAGGCAAGATCTAATCAAGGTTAGAGCAGATAATGGATTTGGAACATTTGTCTACCACCGTGATGTGGATCCTTGATGATTGTTGCTGCTCTCTGACATCTGGACCCCATCCTGCTGAGAGTTCTAAGTACTGCAGATAGAGAGGAGGACAATGCCTAATTTAAAAATGAATTGTGAGAGAGAAACAAGGTTGACGTTATTACCTGCATGACCCTGGGAGCCTTGCCAGAAAAGTCATTACCTGAGGGAATAATTTCCCCTGTATTTCTCTTGGCAGCAAGTAGATTTAGATTTCAGATTTATTGCCAGGGTACATACATGACATCCCATACAACCCTGAGATTCTTTATTCAGTGGATGAGGCAGAATTACCACTGCCAAAAATCGTATACATATAAACAAATATAGCAATGTAAACAAACTGTGCAATACTGAGAGAGAAAAAAAATCAGTAAAGTGCAAAAGTAAGAGTCCTTAAACGAGTTACTGATTGAGTTTATTGTTGAGGAGTCTGATGGTGGACGGGTAGCAGCTGTTCCTGAACCTGGTGCGAGACTTGTGGCACCTACACCTCTTTCTTGATGGCAGCAGCGAGAACGGAGCATGTGCTGGGGGGCTTGGATCCTTGATGATTGCTGCTGCTCTTTGACGGCAGTGTTCCCTACTTTAGATATTCTCGATAGTGGGGAGGGTTTTGACTGTGATGTCCTGGGCTGTGTCCACTATCTATTTGCAGACCTTTATGCTCAAGGGTATTGGAGCCCCCATTCCCGACCTTGATGCAGCCTTAGACTAAAAAGTTTTTTAAAGTAACAATCATTTGGAACAAATTTACCTTGGTGGGTTAAATTTACGTTTATAATGTGGGAGTTACAGCACACTTAGAGTTCAATCACCTAAAGCAACTCTGTATCCCTTTTTACACTAAAAAGCCACGTTATTGCCATATACATGACCCATCGCTGGATCCCGGCTTGCTTGTTCACACAGAACAAAAGAATAGCTGGATCCATGAGTCCTTTTACACAGCAAGCTGGCTTCCCAAAGCAAAAGGGGTGGCAGCATGGCAACATGTCTTGCCCTTTTAGACTGGTCCCGCATCAGTATGCCCCACCGCTTATACTATCTACCTTGGTGGATTGAAGCCAGGTAAATTTAGACCCGCCTCCCCCCCGCCCGCCCCCCCCAATCCGCCTTCGATGCATTCACACGGCCGCTAATACCCAGCTTTCAAGCGCTGTGTGAAAGAGAAGATGTATAAGCAGGGATCCCAGGTGAACCAGCTAGAACAAGAGATAAGAGAGACTTTGAGAGGGTGCTACATACAATTACAGACGTTGGTAGTGAAAGACAAACTGTGAACATTGAATGCGAAAAACAACATTGTAATAACTTGCAATGAACAACAGAGTAACAAGACTAACCCATTAATGTGCCACAGTTGTCACCTTGATCAGACAGCATGCAAATAGAGGATTACATAGCTTACAATGATGCCTTCAAGATATCTGATGATTGGTGACTTTGCTAAGCTAAAAAAAAATGATAACATATGAAGTTTCTATTGGAGCGAAATTTGTGTGGAAATAACAGTCTGTATGGAGTTCTTTAGAGCTGTGCTGGTGTCCTTGTGCACAAGTAAAATAATGAAGTGTGATAGGAGAATCTCGTTGCTCAGCGACCAGAACTGGTTGAGGTCAGTATTAGTTATTTGTTTGAAAACGCAGTGGAAGAAAGTATATTTATGGTTGCTCAGAGACGTGCAATATAGAATTGAAGTCTCAATCCCTCAATAAAACAAAGAATTCTTCCGTATTCTTTCAGTATTATCACATGGATAGTAAGCTATTGTTACATTTCACAAGTTCATTTTAGTAGAGGCTCTTGTACTCAGTTGAGAACTCTCCAAAGACAGCAATGCACCAGGCCCAAAGTTCTGCAATTGACCTCTTTACTGGTTACACATCACTGATTCTCCCATCTCCAGAAGCATCTTTATGACTTTCTGGATCAATATAGTTTATGCTTCAAAGTCCAATCCAGGTCTGAAGTGACGTTCATCTGTTTCCATTCCACTTTGTCCTTTCTCTTTCCACTTCTCAAACCAGGTGAGTCAACACCAGCACATGGTGGTTGGTGGTTCCCCTTTTCCCTTGGTCCCACAATTTATGTCTTGGAAGCACAATTCCCCAACCTTTCTCAGATATGGCATTCATTTGGTCTTTGTATCATTATTATCTCAGTAAAATGAGAACCCTTTTCATTCAACAAAGTTATACTTCAGTATTATCGTGAGAGTAGGTACAGGAATGTTGGCTTTGTGAATATCATTGTACAAGACCCATGAGAGGTTCTGCAATCTATTTTGCTATTGTTCATGAACTACATATTCCATGCCTACTTTTCCCACATCTTGCAATATCAATCTTATAATTGTCGGTAATGGCGGTAGGCAGGTGGTTGGCATTTAACGTGACACTCATTGATCTGCTTTCTGAATGTTTGTGTTAACTCATTTTAACCAGACTCTGTCACCAATGACGAACAGAGCATATCTTTAGATTAGTTCTGTGAATTGCAGTATAGATGCTCGATTCTGCTTTTGCATTGATGCTCATGTAAAGCTATATCCTTATGCATTTTTTCAAGATGATTTTGGTTAGCTGGTCATCCCGGCATCACAAACATTGAATGTTGACTCCTACTGAGTCTGTTATCTGATTGGTAAAATTTATATATTATAGTTAACATACGTTAACTTACCTGGCTTCAATCCACCAAGGTAGATAGTATAAGCCGTGGGGCGTATTGATGCGGGCAAGACATGTTGCCATGCTGCCACCCCTTTTGCTTTGCTTTCACAAAGGAAATTATGGCGGTGTTAACCCAGTTGGGGATTGTTGTTGTTCTTTGTGCTCAACCTGTAGTGAATTATCTTAGAAAGACAAATTGTGATGCATAAAGTGGTGATAGAATTACAGGAGCCTTCATGTCATGGTGGGCAATCTTTTCCACTGAGCTGTGGGTGGACAATGAAAGCAGACACCCTGCCTCTGATGGGAGATTCTGCCTTTGCAGGGGATTGCCCTGGCAAAATCGTTGTTGCTTCTAACTTTGAGGTTGCCTGAATCCAAGAGGCACCTGCAAACCTGCCCTCATTTGGTGGGAAAGCTTTGGATTGGTCCCATGTAATAGTACAATCTGAGTTCCATTTCTAGTCATTGGACTTCAACATACCAGGTCTCTGCCGTGCTCTAGTGGGATTTTCAGTCTAATCTGAAGGTTCAAGATTCTCAGAGGAACAGATAAGATAGAGAGTGAGCTCCTTTTTCCCAGGATGAGAATAGCATCACCTAAAGACATCTGTTCAAGGTGAAGGGAGGAAAGTTTAGGGGAGGCACCAAGAGTAATCTATTTTTACACAGAGAGTGCCTGGAATATCTTGCCAGGGGTGTTGGTGGAGGCTGAAACATTAGGAGCATGAATGAAAGAAAAAAATAGAGGGTTACAAGGTAGGAAGGGTTTTTTTTTGGTAGGAATATATAGGTCAGCACAACATCGAGGGCCTGTACTGTGCTGTAATGTTCTATATGCTATGTTTAATGTTAAAGGAACCTCTTCCCTTTCTCCCATCTCTCTTCCATCTGGTAGGGTGTTTAAGAATAAACCACAGTCATCAAGCATTAATGTTTGCTCGCCACTCTCTACTCAAGGGATGGATCCTTTTAATCCTAATACTGCACCACCAGTAAAGGCCTGCTCCAGGATTTGTGATCAACCCCTTTTCTAATTCCCTCATGAGTTGCATGGCAATAGGAGTCATGCACCTCAACTAACCTACTCTAAAACTGGTGTACTGTGGTACTTCCTGCTGGAAATTCTCGTACACTTTTCCAAATCTTTGTAATTGCTTTACAACTGAAGACGAGTTTGCAATGTATGAGAGTTTAAAGTGACAGAAATGTGGTAGTAACATCGTCCATTCATCACTGGAGAGTTAACATATTGTCCTCATGCTATTAAGTTAAGCATTCCAATTGATAAGATAAAGCCTTTAAACATTAAGCAGCATGACACCTTATTAAAGTTAATTGGTAATGGAGATCCTATTTTCTTAGAGGCTGTTTTACCAAGAAACTAAATTTAATGAAATAAAAGAAGCAATGAAAAAAAGCTTCTCTCAGAGGAGTATAATTCTTTGGAATTTAAAAATAGTGCAAGTATAGATTTTGAATATGTTTAAAGCAGTAATTGATGGGTTTTTGGTAATCAAGGGTCTGCAGGATAACCTAGAGCTGAAGTTACAGTCACACCAGAGATGATCCTAATGAATGGCAGAGCAGGTTTGCGTGGGTGAGGGGTCTACTCCTAGAACTCATTCATAAATTTGCATGAACAATTTTCGCATATGTAGCACCTTCTGCACATTACTTAACGCAATGACAATGGGCATCTCTGTTAGAGTTTTGCATGGCACAGCAACTCACCACCACCAACACCATTTTCCAGCTGACAGACAGTCTGAAGACCACCTGGGTGTATCCTCGGTCCAAGCATCGGCACCTCATAGACTACATCTCGGTGCACCAGAGAGGCCCTCAGAATGTCTTACTCACCTGAGTGAAGCCCAGTGCAGAGTGTCATATGAACCATCGTCCTGTCCGCTGAAAACTCAGTGTCCACTTCAAACCCAAGCCAAGGAGGCTCTCTGAGGAAGAAGTTGTAGGTTGCAAATTTCCAGTTGACTGAAGTGAAAGCTGACTTCCAAGTGAATCTTCTGTCAAGGCTTGAGGATCTTAGTTTCCCCATAAACCCCTCTCCAGGAGTGCTATTGAAACACCAAAAAACTACCATCCTGCAGACCTCTGAAGAAGTCCTAGGGTTTTCCACAAAGAAGAACAAAGACTGGCTCGAAGAAAACATCCGGGAGATCCAAGAGTTGCAGGTGAAGAAGAAATCCATCTGCCCACCAGGCGTACCTTGCTCAGCCATCATGTCTTGATAAGAAAGCAGCCTTCCGCCTTGTATGCAGCAATCTCCAGCACAAGTTTCAAGTAATTTAGAACATGTGGTGGACTAACCTCTCAGAGGGAACTTAGCTTTGCGCAGACACCATAGAGGGTTTTATAAGCCCTGAAGGTGGTGTACAGTCCTTTGCACCAGGTCCAGAGTCCCTTGCTCAGAGCAGGTGGCCAGGCACTCTACACATATAAGGCGCCCATCCTGAACCAGTGGTCAGAACATTTCCAGCCAACCACATGGTCCAAGACTCAGAAATTCATCATATCCCACAACAGCCAGAGGAAACAGAACTGGACAAGATGGTCCAAGAGACTCAACCCTCGGTAAGGCAGAAGTTGATGGAATTCCACCAGAGGTTTGGAAGCATGGGGGACCAGCATTCACTCCAAACTCTGCTGCTGGGAACAAGACAAACTACCTTGATGACTCCATGATGTAGTCATCATCACCCTATGCAAGAACAAGGGAGAAAAGTCCAAATGCTCCAACTACCAGGGGATAACTCCGCTCTCTGTCGCAGGAAAAATCCTCACAGGAGTACTCCTGAACAGACTCCAGAGAGTCAGTGTAGCTTCTGAGCCAACAGGAGCGCTATTTGTTCTCAGGCAGTTCCAAGAGAAGTGTAGGGAACTGAACAAGGGACTGTACGTGATGTTCATCAACCTTATCTAAGCGTTCGACGCTGTGAGCAGGAAAGGTTTGTGGCAAATCATGGAACGACTGGAATGCCCCCAAAGGTTCCTCAGCATGGTCATCCAGCGTGGCCAAATCAGACACAACGACATCTCAGAGCCCTTCTCAATAGGCACTGGTGTAAAGCAAGGCTACATCCTTGTGCCGACTCTCTTCACCATCTTCCTCAGCACGATGCTCCAAAGGTCCACAGAAGACCTTGATGACAAGGATGGTTTCTATATCCAATGGCGCACCGATGGCAGCCTGTTCAACCTGAGGTGACCACAGTCCCACACCAAGACATTGGAGCAACTCATTGTAGAGCCACTGTTTGCCTACGACGCTGCCCTTGTTGCCTTCCGGTGTATTACATTCTGCTTTGCTAAGGCTGCCAAGCTCTGCGGACTGGAAGTCAGCTTGAAGAAGACTGAAGTTCTCCATCAGCCCGCATCTCAGGAAGAGTACCACCCTCTCCACATTACCATCAGTGAGATTGAGCTGAAGATAGTTCAGCTACCTGGGATGCATCATCTCGTCAGAGGACGACAACAGACTGGCAAAGGCAAACAGTGCATTTGGCAGGCTATACAAAAGAGTCTGGAACAACAAGCATCTGAAGAAAGGTACAAAGATCAGTGCATATAGAGCCTTTGTACTGATCACCCTCCTGTACAGCTCCGAGCTGTGGATCACCTACCGACACCACCTACAACTCCTTGAGCACTTCCATTAGCGCTGTCTCCACACTATCCTCAATATCCTCTGGAGTGACTTCATCACCAATACTGAAGTCCTCAAGCAGGCAGAGGTTACCAGCATTGTGACCCTGCTGTTGAAGACGCAGCTACATGGGGCAGGACACGTCTCTAGGATGGAGGAACATCGCCTGCCCAATATTGTGCTGAATGGCGAACTCTCCACTGTGATAGAGAGAAAAAGAACTACAAGGACTCTCTGAAGAAATTCCTTGGTACCTGTCACATTGACTATCACCAATGGTCTGCCAGACCTCTGATCACGTGGCCTGGCAACACACCATCACTAGTCTTGTTTCCTCCTTTGGCAATGCGTGCAGGGCTGGCCTTGAAGGACAAAAGGAGATGGAGGAAGAACTGTGACACAGCAGTACCAAACCCAGAACAGAATTTCCATTTCAGCTGCTTCAGTTGGGCATGTCTATCCTGCATTGGCCTTATCAGCCACCAGAGAGGCTGCAGCAGACATGGTCAGCCCTCTTCCTAAATCTTCATGCGCAAAGCCAAGCCATGAGTACCTTATACACATTACTTAGAGTGAACTTCAAGAATATCATACATGATGAATTAAGTAGGCAAGGCATCAGTTCTAAGGTCGCAAATGGAATTAAATAACTGATTATTTTGGTTGATGTTGACTCTACTTGAGAAGGGGCTCAATCTATGTTTACAATGAAGTTGTCCTTCAATGCTGGACGAGAATATGCACCCGGATTAAATGTTGGGGGGGATAGAGCTTTAAGCTTTCACCAACTCGATGGCACGGTTAGTGGACCCGGGATCAAATCCGGTGCTATGTCTGCGAGCATTTCCTGCAGGTGCTCTGGTTTCCTACTACCCTTCAAAACATACAGGGATGGCAGGTTAATTGGGAATATTTGGGCAGGACATGCTGATGAGCTGGAAGGGCATGTTACAACAGTGTTGTATGTCTACTTTAGCATATGAAGGATTCTTCGAAGGATTGTCCTCAGTGGAGAAAAATTTAGAAGGACATGGAATGGAATGGTATCTACAAGCTATCCAAAATAAATAAGCACAGAACACTTACACATCCATCTCATAAGGGACCTGTATGTATTTTGAATGTGAACACCCAGCGGGCATTGGTGGAAGAAGTGAGTGCTAATTACCTTTACGACTTTGGGCTGTTTTAATGCCTGGGCCTCAATTAGGATTGTGTGAATGGAAATTTCGGCAGTATCAATGGAAGAGTTGCCATTATGAAGACAAAAGTGAGATGAATGTTACAGGCAGATTGCCAGTGGAAAAGTCCAAGTAATATTTGAGAAGCCCGTGATTTTTCAATGGGAGCTGGACCAGTGCATTCTCTTCTTCAGGCTCCACAGAGGAAATCTCCAGTAATTGTGTTAGAAATAAAGGTCACCTTGCAATGTAGAAGTATTAGAACACCCTGACACCGTGCTATTTATTATTATAGAGTTACTTCATCTTTTTTTTAAGATATTAAGTTACACAACTCAATTGATGATAAACCTAAAAGCACAAAATAACATCTTACTAAACCTAAACTGGTTAAAGGCAGTGAAAATCCTATTGATCTGAAGGTCGGTTTTTTCAAGAAACTAAATTGAATGAAATAAAAGAAGCATTTCAAAACGCTGTGCATAAATTTGCACATAACATCTAATTTCCATTGCTTAGAAACTTCTCCAAGCACTTCAGGTACTGCGAATTTCAGTACATCAATACATTGTATTTATCTACATGACAATAAACATTCATGCCATGTGGAATGTCTGCAAGGCTCAGAATGGCAATGTTTTATTAGGACATTTGGAAACCAAATTATGTGCACCAAGAATTTGCACATTTTCCATGCATGTATTTCCATCCAATCCTTTCTGCAACGTTTTTAAACAAGGAGAGTTGAACAAGCAATTGCCTATGATGTCAGTCTATTGGTTATGTTTTATACACAGCATTTGCATGATTTTTTCCGTTATGAAAAGCCTCCCATATGCTGGCATTGGTCGTTTGCACTGAAACCAACAAAGCTGATATTATTCTGGGTCAGTGCATCTTTGTAACAGCCCGCGAACAAATGGGGCAGGATGTATAACTCAACAGCATTGGCATTTATATCTCGTGTCACGTATATGGCATGTTAGACCCACACGTTTTCCCCCAAAAAATGGCTCCAAAATATTCCCCCGGTTTTATACGCCAGATTGAAACTAGGGTGATAATATGAGTCATGCCGTCAGTCCCCACACTGGTCATTGTTGTGTTGAAAATGTGTCAAGTCCATGAAAGACGAGTTTGGGCACAAGGGTTTGCTATCGAACAATATTTTTATTAACACACTACAATTAAAAGAAGAGCATGGGAAAATCATAGCGGGAATAAAATGCATACATGCACAATGTATAAAAAAGTATTGGAAAATACACGCACAATTTAATAGAACATGCCCACAATTTATAAAAGAGCATGGGAAAATATACTGCAAGTATTGATCTATAGAAGTAGATATCAAACTTTTCTTTCCACTCACACTTACCACTAATTACCGCTATCTATCATGGGGGCAGGTGGCAGGGTGTCATTGGGGGAGCAGGGCGGTGGGCTTCAGACAGTTCAAACTGAGGGCAAACCTACAGATCAGATTACTCACAATCTGGTCAATCTAGTGTCAAATCGTTGTGGTTTGTAATTGCCCTCACAATCTGGCAGACCTAGTGTCAAATCTAGGGTTACGGTTAGGATTAGTTTTAGGGTGAGTATTAGGGTTAGTGTTAGCATTAGGCTTAGAAGCCCACAGTAACAGAGAACAGGAAGCTGGGGCAGAATGGATCAGTGGGCCGCAGCAGAGAGCAGGCAGCACTAAAAAAAATTACTCAATATACTAAGAAAATTATGGTACACAATACACATTATGACCCGAGTTGGCCCCAGAATGCCTGCAGTGCAGTTTACACTGCAGGCGATTTGCGAAAATTACTAGGTGCCTTGGTGAAAAAAAAATTAAAATGGTGCCTCCATTCCAGTTCTGTGCTTTTTACACAACACACGTTCCAAAAAAAAGGGAATGATATCCTAGAATGAAGTGGCCATGTAAATGACACCAGTTACCCTCCTCTTTACGTGACAATAATTGGACCCTTTACTCCTTGTCTGATGGGTACTTTATGGTGGATGCATCAATCCTTTCCAGGATTGATCCCTGGGAACCTTGTTCTCTTCAATGCTCAGAAATGTGCTTTATCTCTTCGCATTGAGAGAAATCAACAAGCAAATGCATAATTTACCAAACAAAAACTATAGAGGAAGACATCAGGTTGTTAACCAAATCCTTGGATGCCAGATTTTTCCTTCTATTCTTGGTTAACTAATTTTACAGCAGCTCAATTTCAACGGCATCGCCAAAACATTTCGGTTCCAGTTTCCATGAGCTTATTTTGACCCAACAACTTGTTTAAAAAGCTGCTCACATATCTCCGGTCTTCAGAATTATTTACATTATTTTTAAAGGAACTGCCGCAAAACTTTTCTATTTGAGACAATTACATAAATAAATGCATATACGTTGCTTCCAAACTCCTTAATTTAAAAAAAAATTTTTGTTAGGTCACTGGTAATAAAGTCCAGTGCTTCTATTTATGTTGTTGAATGGAGAGTGTTTTTGCCAAAATCTGCAAGAAGTTTGTGACTTTACAAATTATAACCTCTGTCCAACCATGACCAATTTATTTGTCTGTATTCTACTTTAAAGATAATATCTACATCAAAAATGATACAGAAGTTAAAGCTCCATCTGAGAATATGAAACAATGCATTTTTAGGGGAGAACTTAGCAGTGTTGGAGAAACTCAATGGGTTTTTTTTTCAGATTTTTCCTTGGAAAAGCTCAGGCCCAAAATGTCGGCAATATATCTGTCTCCTAAATATGCTGAATTGATCAGATCAGTTCCACCAGCATCTTGTGGTGTTTACTAAACTCAGCAGGTCACACAGCTGCCTACTAACTTTCTCCAGCACTTTTGTGTGTTGCTCTAAACCCCGACATCTGCAAATTCAGTTTATGTAGCATATTAGGGGAAACTTGATGTGTACCTGGGGGAGAGAAAGAAGCAGAAGAATGTTGAGAGTTCACTGAGCTTCTGTAGGTCAGAATACTCCATGAAATATAACTTCAGTGTATGTATATTTCCCTAAAGTAAGATACTGAAGATCAATAACACAGATAGATTCATTTATCTTACATTTTTTAAACTTATATTAGTAAATGTTTGGGGAAATTCAGTGAAAAAATGTCTAACTTTTGTGTTTTTTTAAGTGTCATTTCCTTCTGTCCAAGAATAATTTGTGATGAAATTTAATTTCTGCTTAATTCCTGCCCTCACCTCCCAGATAGAATAAGGATCATAACTTTTCACCCCACCAGCCTTCATATCTAACACATCCTAATTACTACCAGCCACATCTTCTCTTCCCCATCCCATAACTTTTCACCCCACCAGCCATCATATCTAACACATCCTACTTACTACCAGCCACATCTTCCCTTCCCCATCCCATAACTTTTCACCCCACCAGCCTTCATATCTAACACATCCTACTACCAGCCACATCTTCCCCTCCCCTCCCATCCCATAACTCTCAGCCCAATCCAGTTCCAGCATTTTCATCCATCCTTTACCTGTTCTACTTTTCTCACCCCCAACTTTCGTTGTCTCTACCTCTATCTGCTTCTCCACCATTCCCTCTTTCATTTGTCCATCTCATAGCACCTTCCCTGCCCTCCCCCTTTTTGTGCTTCAGTGTAGCATGAACTCTTTCTTTGCCAACAACCCCAGGAGCTCACAAAGTGCTGCTTAAATGTTGCTGTGACTTTCTAAGAAATCCATCTTGATGTGGGGAATTCAGTCCCTAGAACTCATTCTTTGTTTGAATACCATTATGCAAAAGAACCTGCTAATTCTGTTTTACAACTGCATTCATGAATCTTATTACTGGCGGCAGGTTTTGTTTACTTTTTTAGACATATTTAGACCTACTGCACAGTAACTGTTCCTTTCTGCCCACGAGACCGTGCCACCCAATTAACTTAAAACCCTGTACGTGTTTGAAAGGTGAGAGGAAGTTGGGGCACCCAGAGGAAACCCATGCAGACACGGGGAGAATGTACAAACTTGTTAAAGATACTTCTGATTCAAACCCAGGTCGCTGGCACTTTAACTCTGTCGCACTAATTGCTACACTAACCATAGACAACATTTACCTGAAAGCAAGAGACCAGATACTTTCAAATGGTTATAAAAGATGAAGAGCCTGAGGGCTTTAGAGAGAGTGAATGAAGGGCAGGATGATACAAAAAGTCCACTTCTGGTGCACTGGAGAGTACAGGAAGATCCATAGCCCTACAGGCATGGGGCTGGGTTATGGGAAGGAGTTGGGTGTTGTACGGAAGGATTGAAATCTGAGGACAACAGGATATCAGAAAATGAGAAATCAAGCCACCAATGAAACGAGGTCGGATCATGAGACCATAAATAAACAATGGGAAGTTATTTCTTCATCTCAACAATTCATAAAGAATAATTTCAGTGGAGATTTTATTCTTGATCAAGATATGTGTGAAATTTAATAAAGACACAATGCTGGAGAAACTCAGCCAAATCAAACAGTGTACTTTATAGTGCAAAGGTAAAGATAAATAACCATCGAGCCCTTCATGAAGAGTTGTAGGTTATCTATCTTTGCTGTATAAAGTGTGCTGTTCGACCTGCTGAGTTTCTCCAGCATTGTGTTTTCCCTTCAGTGACGGCGCCTGCAGACTTTTGTGTTTTACTCCTCTCTACTTGCGAAATTTTGTTTTGATTTATTAATCCTAATGATCTCATATGAGGTCAGTATAATAAAAAAAACTTTTAAAAAATTATGTAATTCCAACTTTTATAATGAATCATAATGCTGCCTCGCTTTAAAGCAGTATTTAAGATCTGCTTTTGAAAATTAATTATCTCATCATGTAATATTACTCCGGATTTGATTGGAAGAAGAAAAGAACAATAAAGCAGTAAAAGTCCTAAAATCCGGACATTACTTATAAAATTCAAATTTAAGGAGAATAAACAGGTAAATTTTGATAGTGTATTAATGAAACATTTTTCATATAAAATACAAAGTAGAAATAAATATTTTTTCCTACATTTCTGTGTCTTCTACATGGTTGCGTGTTGCCGCTGAACATCTGTGGCACTTAAAATTAATATGATGGCAAGACCATGCTCATTTTCATTCCTATGTAAAACACGAAAGTCTGTAGACACTGTGACTGAAGTAAAAACATAATACTGGAGAAACTCATCAGGTCAAACAGTGTACTTTATATAGCAAAGATAAAAATACATAACCAATATTTTGGCTTGAGCCCTTCATCAATACTTTTTTTCATTTTCATTCACGTGCATTTTGTGGCTTTCTTATAAATGTTAAAATTCTGGGTTATTTTCTAACATAGCTTTGGTAAGCTTCAGTAAAACCTGAAAGTATGCAAATGCAGTGCTTAAAGTAAAAACAGAATGCTGAAGAAGCTCAGCAGGTCAAACAGAGAACATTATACAGTATAATAAAGATAAAGATACATATATTAATTGGCGAACTTGAGCTAAGTAAAGACCATTTTAAGTGCTGTAACTTTCAATAATTGGATTGAGTACAGGGATAAAGATTAGCTCAGACAGTGTTAAATGTAAAATAATATTTTTAATTATTAATCAACAATTATATAACACCTACTCGAATTTAACTAACTTATCTAAACTTAATTAAATTTAAATGTAATTTATCTAACTTAATCTCTGACTATGTGCGAATATATTGGTGTGTATGGAATACCCCAAACCACTGCAGCTCAAGGCTCAATTCTCGGAAGTTCAGTTTCAGATGACACGTGGGCTTGAAATTGATGCGACATGTAGGCTTTACAATGGTCGAGACACTAATGCCGTAGAATGGTGAGACACGCAGGCTTTAAGATGGGTTATACATGAAGGGTGTATGATGAAGTTAGCAGTTCCTGAAGTGAAAGAGACCGGCGGTGACAGATCTTGATTTCTCACAAAACCCTTATTGAGGAGCTTCAGAGAAATGCCCTTTTTGACAAGTGCCTTCTTCTGGAATTTCGTGAGTCAGGTGTGGTAGAGTGCAACTTCAAAACCCTTTTCATGAGTCAGTCGAAGTGGTCTCTCATTTCCTCTATAAGCAAAAGGAGGAAATCTGACATTCTGTCTATAACCCCACAATAAGGCCAAGTGGGTTTTTCATTCCCACAAACAAGGTTGAAGAGCTGTTTACACTTGTGTTGCTTCCTTAAAATAGCCTCCAGAACAAACAATGAACTGTCTTTTTAAGAATCTGGTCACATGGTCTTTGCTCCTGGCTTCTCCAGGGCTTTGGTATTGATTCTGCAAATGTATCCAGTAAAAAGGAACATGATGTTCAAAGCTTACTTCTAGTTTCACAGTCACTTTAAATCCTGCAGGCAGGCTGTTAAATCTGTACTCTTAAAGGGACAGTCCACTCAAATAAAATTAACTGAAAAATGGGAGAATGTCACACTATGTTGCAACTATGTTGTCCCACAACACCAGGTTACAAGGTGATCAGTCTGCAACACTGGTGTGATGTCAGCGGTGACATTTGTGAGTCAAACATTTCAGCCTCTGCTCTCTGTTGCACTCTTCCAGCAGGATATCCCATCCTAACTTTGAAAACCCCACAACAACCTCATCTCCCACAAACCTGACCAAAATGTAAAGGGACCATCAGCTGGTTGTATATCAATTATTATGTTACCTCTGCTTGTCACTGTGATCCAATATTTTTTCATGTTATTAAAAGTTTTAGTGGTCTTTCAGGAGTGGTTAGGCTGGGGCTCATACTTGTTTGATGACAAAGTTTGCTCAATAAGTCAGTTGTATCCACACATGGATGGCCTGCTCGGGCAATTAGAGAATAAGCAGAGGTCACACAGAGTGGGTCAAGCCACTTGGAAGAAGGGGAGGTGGAGGATGGGATGTCGAGATCACAGTCAGAGCCCATATCTTTAAGAACTGTAGAGCTGGAAGTGTGAGTGACCATGGGCAAGCTGAGGTTGCATGACTGAAACCTTAATTTTCCAACGAGCACTGGCAAACATGAGATTGAAATGACTTGCGCTGCAATGGAAGATGATGGAGCAGCTGTTAGACCCAGCATTAGGTCCTTGGTGGAAGCAGTCCTACTGTAATGGGTGGACTTTGAGTTCAATGCAAAGCTCCATGTTTGTGCCATCTTCTTCCACGCCATTCGACTCTGAACCCAGTCTTCTGGCTGCCTTTCCACTACACAAGGAGTGTATGCATCCAACAGCTTTATTCTGGTGAAAAGACATCAGCTCAAAATGTTAATGATTTTTCTCTCTCCAAAGCTGCTGAGTTCGTTCAGAATTGTCTATTTTTCCACAGTTTATCCATTTTTGTCCTATCACCTGTCCCACAGAATCAGTATCCGAGTGCTCTGCACCCTCCCATCCTCAGTCGTGCTGAGCTGACACATGTACTATCATACTGGGGGGTCCCACCATGTTCTTTCTAGTCCTGCCTCCGTAGGATTTCACCTCTATTCTATCCTTCAAAGCATGTGCGGTGTTGGGATCCAAGATGGTGGTTATTACTGAGAGATGAAGTAATGTTGGCCCTTCATTTCTATGGTCTTCCCATTTCCCCCCCCCCCCACTGTCTGGGGAGGGTGCAATTCTTGAATAGCTGAAAGATAAAGTTGAGTGAATTGAAGAAGGTTCCATAAAGACATTTACACCATCAGCTACTTGTGGTCCAAAGAGACAGGAAGTAATAGGAGAGAAGAGGTGGAAGATTGACTCACTCGATCTTCATGTCTGGAACATGAATGACCATAGATAGATGTGCCCGTACTGGCTTTCCCAGAGAGATTAGATCATGCAGACATACTTAGCGTGATGGAGACAGAGAGGTACAGTACAGATATAGGCCCTTCAACATATCAGTTCTCTGCAGACTGTAAACTATCCATTTACACTTCTACAAACTCGTCACTTTCAGATAATCAAGTCACGTTTTGTCATCTGATTTACATCCCGTGGAAACAGTGTTCTTCAGTCCTTGGAGCAAAACATACAGACGCACAACCAGATATGCAAAGGTATGCAGGACAAGTATTTGTACACACAAATAAAAAGATGAATATTTTTTCATAAATATGAGAGTTACAGACGGTGAGTGTGAGCAGCTCCTTTGGTCATTCAGCATTCTCACTGCCCGTGGGAAGAAGCTGTTCCTCAGTGTGGCGGTCCCAGCCCTGATACTCCTGCACCTCTTTCTCGATGGGAGTAGCTGAAAGATGCTGTGTGTGGATTGGAAGAGGTCCTCAATGATTTTGCACTCCCTCTTCAGACAACCTTCAGATTGTATCAGTCACCTACACGCTAGGGCAATCTACAGTGACCATTTAACCTAATAATCCACTTGTCTTTGTAACGTGAGGGTAAATCACCATAGAGAGAACATGTAAACTTCTCATAGTGAGCTGCTGAGGTCAGAATTTTGAGGCAATGGATCGAACAGCTGCACTACAGTACCAGCCAGTTCTTTCTCTCGGCGTGCTGCGAGATGGGGGAAGGCTGGTAGTGTGTTGGTGAGAGTTGCAGCTGCCATGGCTGAAATGCTCCCAATGCATTTGCTAGGGACTGAACCCATCATTTTAAGTTGCAATGAAGCAAACAAAGGTTTCATCTCCTTTCACAAATCTTTGTGCAAGGATGAAAACATTTCCAACACCCAGAAAAAGAATACACAAGATGAAATCATTTGTTCTAAATGCTACTTTCTTGATCAACTGTCCCTCGAGAGAAATGATACAAGAGTTAGACCATGAAACACTGATTGGTCTGACCACTGCTTAACCACAGGCTGTGCACGGTCTGAAATCTTGCTGAGGCTGATTCCGACCAAGTAAATATTCTTGGTCCTATGGTCCAGCCACCAGAGTAAATATGTAACTTTGATGGGTAGATTTAAGAAGAAAAATTCAGCATCTGTGGGAATGGCAGTCCTATATCTTCAATACCCTTTGTGGGGAGAAGTGATGAATGTGGAACATCAACTGCACCCAAGTTGGGAGGACAAAGAAAAAAAAATGAATGAGTACATTTTTTAACTCCTGTGACTGTGAAACTTCCTGATAGATTGTCCCAGCAGATGGGCCATACCTGGAGCTGAGCATTTTGCCATAGGTATGCCATTGTTTAAATTGTCAGAGCAATTATTCATTTGTATTTTATGACTGGCCGTTGGCATTTGCAGTCCTGAACTCATGAAGAAAGGACTGAATCTAATGATCAATGAACTAGCGAATTCTAACAGTCCCTGGTAGGTACACATTCTACAGTGAAGGAAAGCAACAGCAATAATTTGGAAGCAGTAGCCCTTCATACGGCTGCAAGCAGAGGAAGGTAATGCTGCCTTGTTTGAAAATAATTAAAGCTCTTGCTTGGTAGGTGGTGTGCACAGATCAAAATGTTAGGTCTGCTTATAAATAATTGGAGCAGCAGGAAAATTAAGTGAAAAAGGTTAATTTGACATATTGCTGCGTTTGCTAAACTGCTGCTTCTACAGTTTGCAAACACAGTGGGTAATTTAAAAATTATTTCACCTGTTACTTTATCAAAGTGAGAATTAAATAAAAGTTGGGTTAGGTAATGGATCAGTGAACAAAAATGTGCCATTAAAAGAGTTCACCTAATTTATCCTAATGAGTCAATCTCCTAAAATGAAATGATATATTGTTGGAAGCATGCTTCATCAATTCATTAACCACAGCGTGATTAATGAGATGTCTTTTGGAAACATTTAAGCTTTTTGTCTTCATTTAATAGAAAATATAGATCAGTTCATTTGCTATGCCTGAGTGCCAACGCTGAGATGAACAATACAATGGTAGCCGAGAACATGTTTGGAAAACCTAGGCTTGAAATAAGTATGTAGTATTGTTTAGATTTGTTTGATGAATAATTGTAGGTCAATGTGTCAAATGCTCATTTAATACATGCTGCAGAAATATGATTTGTGTTTGAAACCAGAAACATTCCAATGAAATTTTGAAAAAAAACAAGAATTCTGCAAATCCTCAGTAAGTCAGGCTGTATTTGTGGTAAAAGGGAAAATAAAATACCTCAACTTGACTCACTGAGTTCCTCCAGCTGATCGTGTTTGGTTTCAGGTTCCAGCATCTGCAGTCTTCTGTGTGTCTCCAGTCATAGGTCTCTGCCTTTGTAGAAAGGAAGGAAAGGAGAGGGATAAGTTAATGTTCCTTTCTCACAGACCAAGTTTTTGGTGTGTGTGCTGGAGCTGATAAAAAAAATATGGAATATAAATGTGTGTTCACTTGCTCTCCTGGTCAAGAAATTAATTCTTGGAATAAAAGAACCTTTCTGGTGTTCTTTGAACTTTTATCAGATTTTATGCTTGTTTGGTGAAGTCTAGTAAAATTTCAAAGAAAACGCAAGATGATATCACTAATACGCTGGTGAAGAAATTTATCCAGTTGGAATTTTAGTTTACTAAAGAATGAACTTGCCTTCAAATTTGCTTTAAAAAATGGTGCTGGTGATCAACCGTGACTTTCTGCAAGCTGCAGAAACCCGCCCCCCTACTTTGAAAGGGTGCCTTTCACAAACTTACGAGCTCCTCAGTAAATCAAGGGCTGTTTGGAACTAGAGCTGCAGTTATGATATTGGAAATGTGTCAATGGATTGATTATTAATTAGTACCACAAAAAAAAAACTAGACCTCCGTAGCATTGATCCAAACTAAAAGCAGAGAGCTGGAATCTAGGAGTGAGGTGAACGTGACTGCACTTGATATCAAGTGTGGGTCAAGGATCCTGAGCCTGACGCAACTGCTCCATCGATATTGGACCAGCAAATACTCCGATGGCCAGGGTTATACCTTGCACAAGAGGAGATGGTTATGGTTTTTGGAAATCACAGGGGAGAGGGGGTTACTAAGTAAAACCCTTAATTAACTATGTTAATAAAGAATTTGCTTGACCAGTAAGCTTCCTTACATTGTTTCGTCAGAAGGGGAGATGAATGCTCAGTTTTCAGTTCCAGTCAGAAGTGATGTGGCCCATTCAGTAAATCTTGACAAGAACCAGATGTGGGCCGAGAAACAGCAAATAGAACTTGACCCACAAAAGATGCCCAGCGTGACAATTCTGTAAGGGAGCTCAATCACCTGCCCTTGACATCCAATGCCCTATCATAGCTAAGCCCACCCCCACATCAAAATCTTGGTGATTATTATTCACGGAAACTTTATTGGATCAGCCACACAAATCTGACTACAAGAGCAGGTCAGCGGCTGGGTTTTCTCTCATGAGTGTGTTTTCTCCTGACACCCAAATGTATCTTCACAAGATACAGGTCAGGAGTGTGATGCAATATATTGAATATAATCCCATCAACACCCAAGAAGATCAACATGATTCAAGAAAAAGCAGCTCAATTGATTGGCGTTCCATCAACCATCCCAAGCAGGCAATCGACTTATTTGATGCCATAATTTGACTTGATTAAGTAAATATCTCGAGCAGCAAATTGTGTAATTTGCCAATCATTTGATGTTATTCTTGGCTTTGAAATCCAATCACATGATATGAGTACAAAATTATTGGCTGGCACTCTGCGTGTGACTAAGGGAGCTCGACATTGGAAGCTTGCATCTGCCTTGACGTTTGCAGGCAAAAGATCCCATTGCACTGGTTTGAACAAAACCAGGGTAATTTTCGCAGGTATCCTCACCCATAGTTATTTCTCTCACATTGCTATTTGTGGACGTTTTCCATGCACAAACTAGCTATTGTGTAACTTACATTAAAACAGTGACCACTCTTTAAATGCAATTTATTTGAAAGATGGGATTACATATAAATTCAAACCCTTTTGGTTTCCAAACAGCTAGAAACAGGCTTGATGATGGCAAAAGATGATTTGCAATCTCTTTTAAACGGTCACACCCAAAGAAAGCCTTATCCCTTCACTTTATTCTTGCATATAAGTAGAAGATTAAAGAGCATGCATCCACATATTGGTTTCAGCTGGATCTTGATTCATGATTTATCATTAATAATGATTTCCACTAGAAACTACACATGCATAGGCTATTGAAGATGACTAGAGTAAAGTCAGATGTATACTTGCACTTTTGAATGAGCCATTGATCTTAATCTAGCACAGTGGTTTTCAAACATTTTCTTTTCACTCAGATATGACTTTAAGTAATCCATATGCCATAAGTGCTCTGTAATTAGTAAGGGATTGCTTAAGGCGGTACATGAGTGGAAAAAAAAGTTTGAAAACCACTGTTTTAATCTTACCCAATTGTCTTGTTATGTGCACGGTTTCATAACTTCGAAGAAAAGGGGCCAATGACAGTTTTTCTCATCAAAATATCTCAATAACCATTGGGCCGAGAGCAGTGGTTCTCAACCTTTTGTTCCCACTCACATACCACCTTAAGCAATCCCTTACTAAGCACAGAGCACCTCTGACAGGGATTGCTAAAAGTAGAAAGAAAAAGTTTGGAAACCATTAATTCTAGCATATTAGAATTAGTTCCCACAAAGTCTTTGTTGCCCTTAAATTGATGTCCTAGAACCTAAGAAATTAAACCTAAGGTATTAAGGAAATAATAGATTTGTGACACAATTGAACATAACTGGAGTAATCATTTTTATTCATTATATTTTAAAATAACAACAGCATTCCCAATAGTTGCTGAGTTAAACTCATTGGTGTGGACTGACATTCTCACTGGATAAGAATTGTAGCTTTTCCTCTATGTCACTCCTGAAGTTTCATGACTAATATTAGTCTTTGATTCAAGATTTACAGTATTTAGTTACTTGAATTTAAATTACCCAGTTACTCCAGAAAAAATGGTCCAAGCCTCAATTATTCATCCACTAAATTAACCTTGTGATGCTTATTGTACATGTTTATTAAAAATATTGTTTTGGGAGAACCTCAGCGGAACCCTGCTATTAATGTGTGCTTCAACCTGTGTATGTAAGGATAGACATCAGGGGCACCCTTTATGAGGGTCTTTTAATTTCAGTGCATTAAAAATGTTGTTCTACCAAATCCCAATTCACAATTTGCACAAGGAAACAAGTTTAGGATCTTGGCTTGATTAAAATGAGTCATTCAATTCCACTAAAGAAAACATTCATAGATTTTCAAAGTTTATAACTTTTAAAAATTATTTAAAAATGAAAATGGTGACTTTTAAGTCGAAGAACCAAAGTCTTCAACTCACAAGTAAGACATAAACTTTTATTGAGAGGTTATTTAGGGAAACTAATGTCAGTGTGAAGTGGATTTGATATAGATTCCTGCATTTATTTTTCTTTAACTTGAAAATAAATGGGTTGCTACAAAGTTATTGCCACTTCTCTCTGATTTATGGATGATCATTAAAGCACATTGACATTTGAAGCTGACATAATAATCTTAAGTGATGTATTTCTGGATAGAAATATGGAAAATATCACTCAAGGGACTGCTGCACTCAAACTGCCCAACAAAGCTCAAAATAATAATGAAAACTAAGAAAAGAATAGCATCATAAAACACGTCAAATGCATGCCCATAAGGATTTTGGGTGTAGATCCCCCTGTCAAAGAGAAGTAATGAAGTGCATCAGACAGGATCAAAGAAAAGGACTCTGACCAAGAAGGATTTGAACTTTAAAAACAGCAGCTAAATTAAGTAAAGAGCAACATTTCTCTGAACTAATCACCAGAAAACAGATCAATAGAACTTGCCTCACGGCACCAATGAGACAGGTTCAACCCTGTGTGTGTAGAGCTGTGGTTTTCAACTTTTTTTTCCCACTCACATACCACCTGAAGTAATCCCTTACTACCCACAGAGCACCTTTGGTGTAGACTTTACATGTTCTCTATGAGACTATGTGGAGCTCCTTTCACACTTGCAAGTGATCCCAGGAATTAACGGCCAATCGGACTTTAACATATCTAGTGTGAAAGCAAAATCAGCTCAACGCCGGCATTAGATTACGTAATCTGACACCGGGGATTGACAGCCTTGACCCCAAGTGCAATCCCTGGCATCTGCAGATGTCGGCGTTCTAATCATTCAAGTATGAAACAGGCAATTGCATTGTGGGATTGAAATGACCTAAGTTTTTGAGTGAGTGCAGGAACATGAAGGAAGAAAAGATTAAAATGAAGGTATAAACTTTGCCGTGGAAAGGTCACAGCAGGAGAGAGAGAGGGGAAATAATAGCAAAAGTGGACAATTTTTAAGCACCGTGGGAAAGTTGATAGCTCTGCAGCTCACAATTTATAAAGACTGTGGGGAAAAAGCTACCAACCTTCCCACGTTTTAGAAATTGTGCACTATTAGTGCTACCAACTTTCCCACGCTGTTTAAAAACTATCCACTCTCGCTATTTATTGCTAGCACCTTCCCACAGTCCCTTATAAAGGTTTATATAGGTCTGCACAACAACAACAGGGGCTGAAGGGCTCATCCTGTGCTGTACATGAAGCTTAATTATATTATAATTAGACATGATTTATTAAGTTCAAATATAAGATCATAATACATTGGTCAGGATTTAGGGCAGATCCACCATAGCCTGAAGTGTCATGACGTCAATGGTAGAAGGTAGAATAGTCCTAACCCCGGGGATGGCTCCTTGCAAGTGTGAACGTGTGCAATGTCCCATTTCAGAGTGGTCAAGTGTGAAAAGCCAAACCCCTGTTCCTATCCTGGGACCCTGAATGGCCAATTTAATGGAATGCAAGTGTAAAAGGGGCTTGGCTTTCATCCAGATGCTCAGGTTTCCTCCCACTTACTAAAAGGTTAATTGGCCACGGTAAATTGCCTCTAGTGTCTAGGTAGGATCTGGGGAGAAGTGTTGACGGGAATATAGGGGGGGGGGGGGAAGTGGGTTAGATTACGATTTTTGTAAAAGGTGAATGGCCCGTTTCTATAATGTTTCTCTGACACTGTAACACTTGCCTTAAAGTTGCTGCACTCTTCTCTTTAATTTAGATAGCCCCCAGAATCAAGGATGACATGCTTTCACTCCAGTTCTGTGGGATGAAACCAGTGTAGGATCCACAGATTCTGGGACAGAAAATGTTTAGTCGAGCAAATTGGTGACTGGTACAGAGGCTGATGCTCTTCTTCCCCGGTGGTTTAGTGGTTGGAGAACTAGACTAATAAAAAATGGACAAGGAAGTAGACTAACAAAGATAAAATATAGAAGTGTCTAGATGAACACTTAAATCATTTAGGCTTGGACCAAGTGCTGGGTGATGAGATTAATAAAGAGGGTGCTCACTGGTTGGCATGGATGAGTGGAGCTGAATGAGTTCAGGCTGCTTATTTGTATACAATCAGCTGATAATAAAATTGAACTTCAAGATCCATGCAGTACGGTTCTATGATTCTACAATCCGGTGACATAAGCTAGGAATTTCGTCAGGTTCTTCTGGATGGTGAAAGATAGCTGGAACATGTGTTCACTGGGATTACTCTTGTTTGACTGATACATTAATCAAATGATAAAGACCTGTTTGTCCTCCGATCCTAGATAACATGCAGTCAGGCATGTCCTGTCTTCTCAGAGCAAGCACTCTTCTTGTTTCCACCCGTCTGTGGGATGTGCCTTCAATTTATCCTTTAAGGGTTGTGTTTCTTAATCATACAAGGTGAACTCTACTGGCTACGGGATCAAATCTCGGCTCCCTCGCTGTTCTTTGGCGGGGGTGTCGCTTGTTGTTTTGCTAAAAAAATAACCAATCTCTTCTACATTCCAGCTCCTCTCAAATCTTAAGAACTATTAGACATAGGAACAGAAAGAGACTATTTGGCCAATCGAGTCTGCCCTGCCATTTAATCATGAGCTGATCCATTTTCCTACTCAGCCCCACTCCTCGACTTTCTCTCCATAATCTTTGATGCCCTGATTAGTTAAGAACCTATCAATCTCTGCCTTATGTACATCCAATGACAGCCTGTCGCAACAAATTCCATGGTCAGCACCCTCTGACTAAAGAAATTTCTCTGCAACTCCGCTCTAAGTGGACGCACTTCAATCCTGAAGTTGTACTGTCGTGTCCGAGAACAACCTTTCTACATTTACTCCAGCTTATTTAGTGGGGTGGGGGCACAGACAGAATCATTTTTTTTTAAATTTCCGAAGAGAAGTATGGAAGAAACCAACAAAACTACACTGCTTCACGGGGAATGGAGCAGTGTCCTAAGGGGACCATAGCCAAAAATTGTGGAGATCTACTCTGTTCACGCCTTTCAATATTCAAAATGTTTCAATGTGATCTCCCCTCATACTCCTAAATTCCAACAAGTACATGCCAAGAACCATCAAAAGTTCCTCATATGATAGAACTTTCACTCCCAGAATCATCCATGTGATCAATCAAACCCTGACCTGGGAGTTTTGATGAAAATTTCTTTATGACATGTTATATTCATCATTGGGTTGAGATCGCCCCCTGTCTATTGATTCAAATCTAACACTCCTCCTTGCATTCCATTATAAAGTGATCACAATCTGTTCATGTTTATCTTTCCCCTGTGATGACTGGTGAGTGACACTCAGTGTAAAGGGAAGAGCTTGACTAAAAATGGCTAATGAAAGGCTTGCAGCTTCCCAAGTGAGTCACTTCTTCCATCACTGCAAGCTGCCCCAAAGTGATGGTGTGTTATCTCAGGATATCTGGGGCCAATGTCATGAGGTATATCAGCAGAAATGCCTCATTCATACTAAATAGTACATATTTCTTAACCCAATCTCAACAAAACCTTGTATTGCAGTTATTGTCATCTAAACCAAAAGTCAAACTTAAACATCTCCTCCCCATACAAAGATCCCCTGATCCATGGAGTCAGAGATCCCTAAAGCAACCATTCTCAACAGTGGCCCTATGGTTCTCCTTGGGGGGGGGGCGGTGGGGGGGGGGGCAAGCAAGTAAAAGCGTTATTTTCTTTTCACCTCATGCTACATCAATATTTTTTCATATAGTCGGTAGGAGACTGCGCATTCACTTTGTCCATGGCCCTTATGATTTTGTAAATTTCTATGAAGTAACCCCTCACCCTCCCACGCTCTAAGGAGTAAAGACTCAGCCTATGCAACCTTTCCCAATAACTTAAGCAAATTCCAGTCCTTCTCGAATAAACGCCAACATGCCATTAACTTTCCTACTAAATTTCTTTACCTGCATATTAGCCTTTGGTGACCTCTAACCAAGCACATTAAATTCCCTTTGAATATCAACGTTACCCAATCTCTCTCTGTGTAAAAATATTTTGTTGTTTTGTTTTAAGAACCAAAGTGGATAACTTCACATTTATTGGCATATTATATTGCAGCTACCACCAACATTGAAGTACTCGAGCTGGCAGAGTCCGCAGGCATCGAATCCATGCTGCTGAAGACCCAACTGCGCTGGGTGGGTCACGTCTCCAGAATGGAGGACCACGCCTTCCCAAGATCGTATTATATGGCGAGCTCTCCACTGGCCACCAAGACAGAGGTGCACCAAAGAAGAGGTACAAGGACTGCCTAAAGAAATCTCTTGGTGCCTGCCCCATTGACCACCGCCAGTGGGCTGATCTCGCCTCAAACTGTGCATCTTGGCGCCTCACAGTTCGGCAGGCAGCAACCTCCTTTGAAGAAGACCGCAGAGCCCACCTCACTGACAAAAGACAAAGGAGGAAAAACCCAACACCCAACCCCAACCCACCAATTTTCCCCTGCAACCGCTGCAACCGTGTCTGCCTGTCCCGCATCGGACTTGTCAGCCACAAACGAGCCTGCAGCTGATGTGGACTTTTACCCCCTCCATAAATCTTCGTCCGCGAAGCCAAGCCAAAGACATCCACTGGTTCTCCCTTATCTATTCTACTCGTCAAAGAATTTCAGCAGGTTACTCAAACATGATTATGCCTTCCTAACTTCATGTAGACTCCGCTCAATTTTCAGGCAGACGCAATGGTTCAACTAGTAAAACCAGTTGCACTGTCCTCCAGTACTTTTCTATGAGGTGTTTGTATGTTCTCCCTGTAACCCATGTGTAGGTTGGTCAGTTAATTGGCCACTTTAAAATGACTTCTAGTGCTTGTGGGTGTCAGAATCTGGAGTGAGTTAATGCGAACACCAGCAGAAAAGTTTACAGAGGAATTGAATGGAAACTGGGATCACTCTGTCATCTGGTTTAGAGTGGATGGCCTCCTTCTCTGTTATATGAAAATTTAGAAGGTATTCTGTTATTAGATCCTTTGTTATAGTTTTCAGCATTTTTTTGCCCCTGGCCTTGCCTCGAGTTTGGGAGACTTCTCTAATGTAACAGTGAGCAGCAAGCTGTGAGATCAAAAGCAGCAACCTAGAGCAATCCTGAGGCCGGCAAGATGAGTGACTGTGTTCCTAAGCTCCAAGGGTAAAGTAGTCAAGGAACACGTTATATTTGGGGTCATATGCCAACCTAGATTTGAGTGAAGATGAAGAGTGTGGTCTAAGTCTTCGTTCTTTCAGTCGTTCTGTTTCGAGATGTATGCAGTCAGTAAAATTTGGTTGTTCTGTTTTATTCTGAACAGTGAGATTGAAAACAGTATGGACAAATGTGAAAAGTTGTGTTACTACTGACGACATTTGTATGAGTTTTATACCGGAAATGCCGTCAATAGTAACAGACCCGAAGAAGGTAGATTTCCTGATTGGCACCCAGAAATGAGCACAAGATTGACCCCTTCCGGGTGAACGTGATTTTTCTTGTTGCCTAGCACTAGTCTATTTGGAATTACGCAAATACATATTTAGCCCCGTTGATCAATGCATTTGTCACCTTTGAACCCAAAGCCCTTTGAACCCAAAGCCCTTTGCTGACTTCTTCTAAGATTCTGCACAGTAATGGGGTGACTGTGGTTTATTTCTCGAATGTGTATGCCTGCACAATCCTCACTCACATGACAGCTTCAAAGTTTCCCTCAGAATGACTGAAATGTGTAATCTTTATTGCTTATTTATACATACATGTTTAAAAGGGCACAAAAATTTCAGTTCACTCATGTGGAAGTAGGTTGAAGGAAAGATCAAAATGTCTGAAAAGGATCGGCAGTGGTTCCAATCCAAAGCCCTTTCTTTCACACATTCAGCAGACTATTAAAAGACCAAGTATTCCTTCTGTCATTTGATCAACATGATACAATGGACTCATTTATAAATAAAAATCACTCAGCCGTGAAGCTAGAGTAAGATGTAATTCCTCTGGGGCAAAATTAAGAATCTTAAATAATTACTGTACAAACAGTTTACCTGTTTCAGTGCTGTTAAATCATACGAAGTGCTGCAAAAATGCAACAGAAGTAATTCCTTGGATTTTACTTACATTTGTGTAACATTTTAAGTGCATTCAAGCAAAGTTCACAAGGATCAAAAGAGGTCGCAAGGCTGCACATATAAGATATATAATGTGTCTTCATGCTCCTGCTAGAGTCTTGGGCCTTTCGTTCATTGTTGCGTTTTCACAAAGTAGGCACACCACATGACCCGCCTGTTAACAAGGACACAGCATATGCACACAAACCCACAGATACACCACACTTTTAACCCTAGTGTACTGCACCAATGAGAAGTGAAAATTGATCACAACTGATCATTGATGAAGTGGATGGATAGCATCTTGCACGCTGGTTCCTGTGCACAGTAGAAGTGAAAAAATTAGCATTAAAAAACAAAGTTCTAAATCAGGGGAAGGGGCATAGAAACATGACAGAGTAAATGTGGTAGCCTTTCATCCCACAGAATGAATGGTTTGTTGCTTGATGGACAAGTGTATTTAATATTGTCTGATATGTCTCAGAGCTGAGGCTGCACATTTGTCAGCCTTTGTTGTCTTGAGTTCACTTCACTTACTTTCCTGTTCTTCTCACCTCTTCTGATGCCTGACCGAACCGATGCTCTCTTGCACCTGTCAGTGATTATTTCTCAGTTGCCTTTGCCAATACCCACCATCTTAGTTGAGGGATGTAATGAGGAGGGTTACATGATCCCTTCGGCAGGAGCCGAGTCGGAAGTCACCTCACCTGGCAATCAATGTTGAGCCTCCCCACAGGCTTGTAATTGGCTCTCTCCTTACCTCATTTGGGCATACCTGTGCCGGCCCTTCCAGCTAGCTGCAGTATGAAGCGCACCACGTAGATCAGTCTTTCTCTTTTTCCCCTGGGAATCAACCCTAGCTCCACTCCAATTTGCGAGCCGTGGGTGACGCTGGAGAGTCAATTGTAAGGTGTGTGCCAGTTAAAGAGCGCTATTGCGGTGCATACCTTCCTAAAAAGGACTGTGTACCTTATTCATTGTTATCAATGAATTACATTCTGTAATGTAATTCTGCTGGGGTCCACAGGATTTTTATGAAGCAACCAAATTACTGCTTTACAGGGAAGGGGGCCCATAAATGTTGAGCAGAATCCTAAGGGGATCGAGACAAAATATAATTTGAGAAGGGTTGGTTTGATGGTGATGATCCCTTTATTGTCATTGCACCAGTAAATCAGCCAATGAACCAGAAGTTAAAAATATAGCTCTGTATATATTACATTAAAACATGTGCAGTTAAAACCAACAATAATACTATTCTGTTAAAAAGTACTGATGTTACAATGTGAGTGCAGTTACCACTCAGCGCAGGGATTCAGTGTTCAACGTAGTCACAGCTTCGTAAAAGAAGCTCTTCTTGATCCTACTGGTGCGCGGGCGAAGGCTCCTGGAGTCTGCCCAATGGGAGAAGAGTATCCGTGATTCGGGTCTGTTGCATCTTTCATGGTGTTTCTCGCCCTGCTCAGACAATTGGATGCCAGTAATCCGCTGGGCAGTTTTTATTACCCGCTGGAGTGCCTTGCGACCTTGTGCAAGACGATTCCCATACCACACCAAAATACCATATGCTAGCACACTCTCAATTGTGGATCTATAGAAATTCAACAATATCCTGGGTCAGAGGCCATTCATAATTGCAAGAATGTGTAAACATATGAATGATCTCAAAATATGACTTCTGCATGTAGTACAATGCTCGCCGCTTGTCTTTCTCTTTGTGTGTAGTCTGTAAGAAGAGGCTGGAGCTATTGGTGTGGAAGCTCCAGCGGACCACTGTGGAGGCAGCCAAGTATTTGGAGGAGGGTGCAGCGATTGAGAGGGAGGACAAAGCTTTGGTGAGTGCACAATCCCAGTAGTATTGTTTCATGAATGCATTGTATCAGAGGGCAGCCAAACACAGAGTGAATTCTCTGCTTCTTTAGGCCATATCTCATTCAGCTTCCAGAGTTGGCAGGCATCAGCCATTATGGCATGTTTTGAAAAAACGGAAGGAGATGTTGTGGTGTCTGAACTCTCAGCCCATGGACTGTATGGGCACAGGGAAGGGAGCATAGCAAGAGGTAGGAGGTAGCTTTCAGAAGGCAGTCAAAATGTGATTGATGGTGTCCGAGCTGATGAAAAAATCCCATTTCATTGCCGGCCATCTCCTACTAAGCAGGATGAGTATGGGCAGATGGCCAATGGCTCAGTGTATATGATGAGCCAGACAGATTTTAGAGTTATTGAAGTGATTCACGAATTGAAATCTATCTGACAAAACTTTAATTTTGGGGAATTTAAATGTTTTAATGCTTTTCTTTGATAATATGTTTAATTTTTCATCACAAGAGAAAGGCCTTTAGCCTCTCCAACACCAGCAGTTCAGATATTACTGCCACTGTGCCTAGATTTCCCTGCCAAAGATATCTGTCACTACCTGCTGCCTTGAAGCCTTGACCCTTGCTGCTGTTTCTCTATCCAGTGTCACACTTGGCAGATCCACAGCAAATTCCCCTCTTAGATTATTCTCATTTTCCATCACCAACAGTGTCAAGGCTAAGCCTCTCATTCACTTCAAAAGCACAGCACACAGCTACAATCCATGAATCGTGCATTGCAAAGTTTCCCCGATCTGTCCAGGCAATGGAAACTTGACGTTAGCACTCTGACGGCACTCTCTACCTTGTGTTCAGGTGGGTTTTCATCCTCCTGAGGTGAGCTATTGTTCCTGTGGTGTAATGTCATCATCAATCTCTTCAGGCCCAACCCAGGCAATGAGTGCAATTCTATAAGATCACCAGGCAGCTCTGAATATACTGCATGAAGATTTTGCTTCCTGAGCACTTTTGGGCCTATTTTATGAATTCTGAGCTGCTGTTCACAAAAATCACCTTAAACTTAGAATTTCTAACACCTACTGTTATTTTAGATAGAACCTATTTTGTGATTTCCTGTCATATTTTAAGTCTACAAGTATATTGCCCACAAAGCAAGCTGTTTTGATCAGTCCAAGCATGCCTGGGCATGC
Organism: Narcine bancroftii; assembly: GCF_036971445.1. Lineage (NCBI taxonomy): Eukaryota > Metazoa > Chordata > Chondrichthyes > Torpediniformes > Narcinidae > Narcine > Narcine bancroftii. The sequence continues at coordinate 17,446,721 of NC_091482.1, read as the reverse complement.
ACTTAGTGCAGGTGCGACATATATGTTGTCTTTGGCATAGGCAAGTTTAGTCAGGATAGCTGCAGGCAGGCTGTAAAAGCAGCTCACACTTACAGATGCTGTTCATTACATTGATACAGACTGAACTCACGTTGATGCACATGTTCTTCAGACAATAGCATCGTAAGTGGACTTAACAATAGCATTTACTGCCTGCAGGAAGATTTCCATAGAGCAAAATTGTCTCATCTATGTTGCATCAGCTGTGATACATTCAGTTATATTTGTGACGAGTCTACACTTAATGTTAAATTCAATTGAAGTTACTTTAATGTTTCTAAACTTCCTACATGATACAGCAAATCTAAAATTATCTTTGTGTTTAGCTTGAGGTTGTCTATCATAAACCCCAATTTTTTTTCAGGAAGGAAACATTTTTTAAAAAAAAGTGTTATCCAGTGATATTGTCAAATGAACACAAAATGGCTGTGTTCAGCATGGTATTTAGTATTCATGCAGAAGTATTCATGGAGTAATATTCATCGAGGAACCATGTCTTCTCATTGATCATCATCCTTTCCTATATTTTCATACATTCCCTTAGAGAAAAGGGAGCTAGTCAATACTTTGAGCATATGCCAGTTTTCAGAGAAATCCCAACAATCACTTTCCATCACTATTTTCCTGTATCTTTTCCCTCATACATGTCTCATCAACTGCACACTAATTCTCCTATCAACCACACCAGGGGCAATTTACAATAGTCAATAAACCACCAATCAGAATGTCTTCAGGATGAGGGAGGAATCCAGAATACCTTGTCTTGTTTATAAGGGTGCTGGTTGAACCATTGGGTACCTTCAAAGTGACATGTCTCCTATCCACATCGCACACATCTCCTCACATTTAACTTTTACAGGAGCTCTATCTAGAGCATCCTGGCCGACTGCATTACAGTGTGGTATGATTGCTGCAGAGAAATGGATAGGAGGTTAATCCACAGGGCCTTAAGAATGGCAGAGAGGATTAATGGTGTCTCCCTCACCTCCCCGCCCCCAAGTCGACATGATCTATTGGGATCGGTCTGAAGAGGTTGCACAAAATCTTTGAGGGCCCCTTTCACCCCACACACAGCACCTTTCTTTCACCTGCTCCCATCGGGATAGAGATACAGGAGTAACAGAACTAGCACCAACCAGGCTGAGAAACAGCTTCTTCTCACAGGTAGTGAGACTGCTGAATGACCAAAGGAAATGCTCACACTAACCATCTGAGACACTCATATTAATGGAGCAATATTTATTTATTTGTATCTAAGAAATCACTGGTCCTGCCCATGTATTGTTTGTCTGTATGTGTGTTACGTCTAGCTGTGTGTATGTGTTTTTCACCGAGGACCAGAGAACACTTTTATCGGGTTGTGCTTGTGCAATCAGATGACTGTAAACTTGACTTGATCCGTTTGGGAATGCCGTTATCATGTGATAATGGCAGGTTGAAGGACTCTGATGTATGTCTGACTTCCAAGAACCAGGATGACACAAGCTCCCATTGCACTCTATTAGGTGAGAAAGAACCTGATACAGATATTTAGGGGCCTGTCACCCACACAGACATGCTCAGTGCACTCTGTGCAATTAAGTATGACTGGACGTCATCCACAATCAACTCTCTGTGAGGAGTTTGCATGTTCTGCTCATGTCAGTGTGGGTTTCCTCCAGTTGCTCCGATTTCCTTCTGCCCTTTAAAATGTATGGAGGTTGTAGGTCGTTTGGGAGTAATTGGGTGGCTCAGGCTTGTGGACTAGAAGGGCTGTTAACGTCCTGCTTGCATGTCTAAATTTCATCCATCAATGGCCTTCTTTGTTAAACAGAGTTAATTTCAATGAAACTAGAGTTAATCTGAATCAAGTGGGAAATGAAATTAGAAATGAAACTAGAGTTAATCTGAATCAAGTGGGAAATTAAACTAGAAATGAAACTAGAGTTAATCTGAATAAAGTGGGAAATGAAACTAGAAATGAAACTAGAAATGAAACTAGAGTTAATCTGAATCAAGTGGGAAATGAAACTAGAAATGAAACTAGAGTTAATCTGAATCAAGTAGGAAATGAAACTAGAAATGAAACTAGAGTTAATCTGAATCAAGTGGGAAATGAAACTAGAAATGAAACTAGAGTTAATCTGAATCAAGTGGGAAATTAAACTAGAAATGAAACTAAAAATGAAACTAGAGTTAATCTGAATCAAGTGGGAAATGAAACTAGAAATTAAACTAGAGTTAATCTGAATCAAGTGGGAAATGAAACTAGAAATTAAACTAGAAATGAAACTAGAGTTAATTTGAATCAAGTAGGAAATTAAACTATAAATGAAACTAGAGTTAATCTGAATCAAGTGGGAAATTAAATTAGAAATGAAACTAGAAATGAAACTAGAGTTAATCTGAATCAAGTGGGAAATTAAACTAGAAATTAAACTAGAAATGAAACTAGAGTTAATCTGAATCAAGTGGGAAATTAAACTAGAAATTAAACTAGAAATGAAACTAGAGTTAATCTGAATCAAGTGGGAAATTTAACTCAGAAAAATGCCATGTGCACTTTGGTAGGTTAAACCAGGTGCGGATTCACATGGTGAATGGTAGGGCCTTGAGGAGTATTGCAGAACAAAGAGACTTGGCTACCGATCCATAGTTCCATGAAAGTGGCGATGCTGGTAGACAGGGCAGTGAAGAAGGCTTTTGCCAGGCTTCCTTTCATTGATTAGGGCATTGACATCACATTACAGTTGTGCAGGACATTGGTAAGATCACACTTATAGTGCCTAATTATGGTCACTCAGCTACAGGAAAGATATTGTTAAACTGGAAGGATTACTGACAAAATGTCAAAAATGTTGCCAGGTCGGAAGGCTTGAATGATAAGGAGAAACCAAGTAGGCTGGGATCTCTCTTGCTGACCGTATGAGGTGAAGAGAGGCATCTCGAGATTATCATGTTTTTCCCAGAGTAGGGGTTTCTAAAATTTGAGGACATAGGTTTAAGTTGAGCAGGGAAAGGGACCTGGGTGGAACCTTCTTCATACAGAGGGTGGTCAGTATATGGAAATAACTGCCAGAGGAAGGTGGTAGAAGTGGGGACAATTGTAATGTTCCAAAGGAAATGTGACCAGCTTAGTTGGCAAGGACAAGTTGAGCCAATGGGCCTGATTCTGTGTAATGTGGGACTCTATGAGAATCTTCTCACATACTGTATCTTATTTCATGGTTCAGTCTCTAAAAAATACTCTGGGTGCAGTCCTCCACTCTACCTTTGGCAATGACTCAGTGCAGTGTTTCTTCCATCTGATGTTCAGTACAGTAAGTACACGAAGCAAATTATCCTTCCGTCCAAAGGATGATTTGTTGCAGAAAAGACTGAGAAGACTAGTGGTTTCAGATTAATGGCCCGACAGTGTGTATGCAAGAAGATAGCTCAGAACAGAAAGCAGACCCATTGGAAATATATCTCCACCAATGGCTGATGCTGTGCCAGGGAGGCTAAGATTGCCTTTTGACACCCTGAAATGGTATAAAGAAGTAAAAAAAAAATTAATTGCAAATTTAAGGTCTGAGTGTTTCATATAGCTTCAAGATGAATGGCAGCTGTATAAACAAAGCCAGATTCCAAGTTTGGAATGTCACCTTATCGACTTCACAGAAATACAGAATCTTCTTTTATTATTGCAGAAAATCTGAGTGCTTCATGCAGCTTAAAAATGAATGGCAGCAGGAAGAAAAAGGATGTTTATTGCTGTGTTTCAAACTCTAAATTGTTTAGGCTCAGGTTTCAAGAGCAGAGTGGTTTAGCTCAGCACTGATCATTCATTCATTTTTTTCTATCAGTGCAAACAAACGTGGTCACCAAAGCAAAAGAGGGTCCATGTTTTTTTTTGTCTCCTTCAATCTAAAAATAAAGTTCATGGATGCATTTGTGATGCACAAATACTGCTTTTCAGGACTCTGGACAGCTCATAGATCCAGTCACAATTTTGCTCAGTTACAGAAACTCACAGATTTCTCACCCGCCCCTATGTCAGCAGTTAACACAGGCAATCTCATTGAAATAAAGCACAAATACTGCTTTTCAGGGCTCTGGACAGCTCATAGATCCAGTCACAATTTTGCTCAGTTACAGAAACACAGATTTCTCACCCGCCCCTATGTAAGCAGTTAACACAGGCAATCTCATTGAAATAAAACAAAATGGCCTCACTCTGGATGTAAAGGTATCTCTGGAGCATAATAGAATGGAGTCTGTGATGAAATGCATGATTCAGTAGGATGTCCAGTTTTATACAATATGCCTCTGGATTTATTTTTAACTTTTCTTTCAATTCTCCCCCCATACATACTATGAAAACCTTCATTTGACCTAACCTTACCACTCATATTGTCACCTATGTTTCAAGATTTTCTGATCATCTTTCTAAGATACAACTATCCTCTAAAACTTTCCTATCCCCCATTTCTAGCTGATGTACTGATGTGACAGTTAAAATCTGCTACCATCCATTTTCAAGTCAGTGGTGAAAATTGATGTCTCTCTCAGAAAATTCAAAGTCTGTACAGCTATTTTATTTCTAGGCCAGACAATGTACATAAACCCCTCTATCTGCAATAATTGTATGGGGTTCTAGAATCTCCCCTCTCCCTTTTACACGGCTGACACCAATGCTTTTAACCACCACTGACCAAAACCCTGGTATACCATCCCTCAACACTATTAGCCTCAACATTCATTCCTTTTGTTCAAAACTCTCTTCTACCATTTCCTCTTTGACCAAACCTTAATATCACTCTCCTTTTAAGACCACTCAAGGACACATATATTGAGCTAGATTACACAATGGCTGGCATCCACTTCCACAGAGAATTGTCAGCTAGATAGACAATTTTCTTCAAGAGTTCGGTTCCTTTATTGTTATGTAATAGTACAGACCATGTAATATTACATGAAATTGCCTTCCGCCTATCATAAGGCAGACAAGAAGTCACCATTAATATTGCCCAGCGCCCCCTACAGTAAGAGAGAAAGAGAAGCAAAAGGGAGTCCCTTCAGAGACACCGAGTGTACTCCGGAAACCTCTGCAGTTGAACAGACTCCTGTTCAATTCATCAGTAACCTGAGGTCCAAATCCAAACCTCTGACACGATCAAGAAGCCTTCAGCCCCTGAGGCCCTTCGGAAGCCCTTCTTGCCCTCAGAACCCTCTCGAATCCTGGCTCAATCTCACGAGTCAGTCTCCAGCAGTCTGTATCTTCCCCTGACAGCAGGTTGCCTGCGGCCTGAGTGTGTGTCCTTTGACCACAAGTCACCCGCAGCCTGTGTGGGTCCTTCAGTCGCTAAGCTCCTCACTGGTCTGCTGCCGTGATTACCATCCAGTCGGGTCTGCTTCTCCTTCTCAACAAGAGTTCTTCTCATTTTTGGTGCCTTGCACCTGTCTGCTGCTGTCCTGGAGTCTGCAGCCCCTTGAGGCCACTACCAAGCTTCTGCTCTTATGCATGGTTATGTAAAGACACAGAAAGTGTGGTAGCAGGTGCTTCTAGCTTCTTGCTGGATCAGTCTGAGATCAAGTTCATGACTCTAGTGATTTGAAGCACTGGATACATTTCCTATTTGGCCTCTCAGTTTTACACCAGCCACGAGAATGTTGACAGGATTTCAAGGTTTGAGTTACAGGGAAAGGTTGTACAGACTGGGGCTTTTTTCTCTGGAGCGTAGAAGATTGAGAGGGGACTTGATAGAGGTGTTTAAGATTTTAAAAGGGACAGACAGAGTAAACATAGTTAGGCTTTTTCAATTAAGAGTGGGGGAGATTCAAACTAGAGGGCATGGTTTAAGATTGAAGGGGGAAAATTACAAGGGGAACATGAGGGGAAATTTCTTTACGCAAAGGGTGGTGGGGATGTGGAATGAGCTTCCGACAGACGTGGTCGAGGCGGGATCATTGGTTACATTTAAGGAAAGACTGGATAGTTACATGGAGAGGAGGGGACTAGAGGGGTATGGACCGGGTGCTGGTCAGTGGGACTAGGAGGGTGGGGATTTGTTACGGCATGGACTAGTAGGGCCGAACTGGCCTGTTCTGTGCTGTAAGTGGTTATATGGTTATATGACTAATGTATCCAACTCAGCCTTTTTGAACAGAGTCTGCCACTTTTCTGCATGAAGTTCAGTGTCATATTTCATTTATTTAACAAAAATAATCTTAATCCTTCAACAAATTCTCATGTTAAGTAGGTTTAAATTAATTTGCTATATTTTTAATTTTTTAAAGTAATTATTGGTACATTAAATAGTTTAAATGAATAAACATATTTCAGCTGATTTGAAATGTATCCAATCAGAAGCATTTAAGGGAAAGTGGGAAAAGGCATTTGGCAACATGAGTTATCAAAAGTTCATTAGGGTAGTCCAGAGAATAGGTCCACAGTTTGTGCTGGCTGAAACCTATCAAAAATCTGTTGCCTACATGTTCAAGCCCATCACTTGGACTGTGGGCTGAAGGGCAATAAGGGCCTTTATGCAGCAAACAAGAAAACTTGCCTGCAGAGATTCAGCAAATAGGTCAGATGGGACGAGTTCAGCTAATTTTATGTCTGGGCTGTGGTGATGTTAAGGAAGAAGCCATTCTTATTGTTTGAGTGTAGAGGTCCTTTAAAATCCACGATGAGGCGTTTGAATGGTCTAGATGCCTTAATCAGCGTAAAAGTGGGAGGTTTGTAATAGCGTGGTTGACACTACACACTGATTGGACACTCGCTAGTCAATTTTTGATGTCTTCTAGTGAGTACAGCAAATTGAAGGACTTAACATAATATTAAAATCTAGTGACCCCTGGGTGACATAATTCATCGTGAAGGCCTTTCAAAAGGTCCAGTTGCAGACTTGCACAGGTTGTGCGAGAAAGAGCACCTGATGGGGGAGGTCATTAAACTTTCCCAGGAAATAGAATATATCAGTATCGTAAGTAGAAAGCTCAATTTGCCAATGTATGATCTTATCGTTTTTTATCTTGCTCTTCAATCTAGTGTTGAACATGTAGGCAACAGATTTTTGATCAGTCAATAATGTGAATTTCTTTCTGGCTAAAAAGTGTCTCTAATAGTGAATGGATTCTACAATGGATCACGCTTCCTTTTCAATAGAAGATTGTCTGACCTCCGGCCCACGTAATGTCTGAGCGAAAAAGGCCACGGGTCTACCACCTTGATTTAGTGTTGCTGTAATTTTATTAACAGACTCACAATCATGGATATTTCCCTGAAACCTGGAAGACTCGAGATAGATCAAGATGCCACCTGAGCTGGAGAAATATTTCACCGCTGGCCAGTATAGTGGTGGCTGAGAGTCTATTAATAAAATTGATATGCCGGAGATATGGACCAGACAAGAGTGAAACGAATACAGGGCTTTTATTAACGGACTATCATCCACCACTATACTGGCCAGTGGGAAAGTATCTCCATCTGTTATACCAGTGGGGTGGAGCATCTCTATAGCCATAGCCAATAGCAAGCAGCTAATATAATACACCCTGCATTACATCGTTACATGGGCTGCTCTTACATCTCTGTTGTGATAAATCTGACCTCATTTTATCTTGTTTTCTGATGCTCTCACTTAATGCTATTTATTTATGCAAACTTGTATTGTATTTCTATAGAAGTTATATGTTCAAGTTCCTAACATCAAACATTGCCAAATATTGTCTTTCAGAAATAAATCTCCATGGAAACATGGAATGAAATATTGAGCAAATATCAAGGCTTAGTTTTCAGTCAATAAATCATAGCCCTAAAGAACCTATTTATGGCATTTGCTGTTTATCTCAAACTGGAGAAATTGAACAAAATTCATTAAGGCTAATTTGGTGTTTTCATCCTTAACTTACTGGAGATAAAGAGAAAGAGGAATGACATAATCATGAAGACTTAAGAGGCTGCAGATGCTGGAGTCTGGGGGAATACAAACTGCTAGAGGAATTGACTGGGCCAGGCAGCATTGGTGGAGGGAAAGGAATGGCCAATGTTGCGAGTCAAAGCTATGCAACAAGGCTGGTCATAATCATCCAAATTCGGCGACACAATAGCCAACATAAATGCCAATTTTATCATTGTGAACAGTCTTAAAATTCACCTTTCTTGGGAACGGTTGGAGTTCAAATTTCTATTTCTTGACACCTTCTTCCTTTCCACTGTTGCTAAAGCTCATACTACTTTAGTGTCATCCAATAATGGTTGGCACGACGCTATTACACCAGTGATCTGTGTTTGAATCTGGCACTGTCCATAAGGGGTTTGTAAATTCTCCCAGGATCCATATGGGTTTCCTCCCACGTTTCAAAAGTGTATAGGGGTTGTAGGTTCGTTGGGGTATTTTGGCGGCATGTGCTGGAAGAGCCTGTTACTGTGCTGTATGTTTACATTTTATTTTAAATTAAATATCTGAAGGCATGATTTTCAGTCAGAAGTACTCAGGTTCAACTTGTTGCAGTTAAATTCTGATTTGCTCTTTGGATGAACTATCAAGTAGTCCGTGTTGGATTTATGACTTGGCAATCATCACCACCTGGGGTATTATCCACTCTTTGCTGTCTAATTGTTGGTCAGGATTTGGCTAACCTGTAGCGGGTTTCTCCAAAGAGAACTTCCAGTCATCCACTCTGCCAACTCAGACTCTGTGAATACTTCCCCTCATGAACATTCAAGTCCTAGACCCACAATACTCAGCGGCATTATCCTGAAACATTGACTCTATTTCTTTCTCTCTGGCCTGAAGTGTGTTTGCAACATGTTCTAGCGATTCTAAGCTTTAACCCTTTTTTTAAAAAATATTTTATTTATAATTTTTCATACAAGCTTGTAGTCATATACCGCGACCTGCCAACGATGGCAGTTCACAATCTCCTATACATGTACATATATTCCTTTTCTCTATGACTATATAAACGTATTGCCCACCCCCTCCCCTCCCCATCTACAAAACTAAGCAATTCATTCATACTACCATGTCGATAACACTAACATTAAGGAAATGAATAGGAATAGAAATAATAAAGAGAAACGAGAAAAGAAACAGGGACCGTCACGGCTCAACGGACAGCTTCTGGGTCATTCATGACTTTCCTAGATTGGGATCAGTGCGGGAGAGAGGGAGCCGCAGCAGGGAACGGTAGAACAATCATTTCCAAGCACCTAATGTAGTGCATGTATGGCTGCCAAATCTTCCGAAAGGTGCTGTACTTGTTTCTCAGATTGTAGGTTACTTTCTCCAGGGGAACGCAACTTTGCATTTCCTTGTTCCATCGCTCAGTACTAAGAATAGAGTCAGACTTCCAGATCACTGCAATGCACTTCCTGGCCATTGCCAATGCCACTATAACACAAATTGGATTTGAAATTTGGACAGCTTCATTGTAAGCCTTATGTCCATTATATTCCCCAACAGGAACATATCTGGGTCCTGAGGGAACTGTTTACCTATAATTGTTTCCAGGACTTGGCCTCGATCCACCCAAAAGGGCCTCACCTTGGCACATGACCAGGTTGCATGTACAAATGTCCTGGCTGCAACACCACACCTGAAGCATTTGTCCGGGAGTTCTGGCTTTGATCTATGGATTTTCTGTGGCGTTATGTACAACTGGTGCAAGAAGTTATACTGGACCAGCCTGTACCTTGCATTAATGACCGTGGTCATACTTTCCTGGCACAGGTCGGATCAACACCTCTCATCAATTGTAATACCCAAGACTGACTCCCATCTTTCTCTCGACCTATGAAGGCCCAGTTTGGGTCCCTCTGACTGGAATAGGTAATGCATTGCTGAAATAAATTTCTTGCCGATCCCCCTTCGAATCAGGGCCTCTATGCTACTGCAACGAGGTAGGACCATACCTGGACCTAATACATCCCGTAGAAAAGACCTTATTTGAAGATAGTAGTGAATTCTAAGCTTTAACCTTATTTGAAACAAACTGATCCACTGGTTATACAACTATACAGTTGCGACTACTTGTCTTGAGTAGAAAAGTTCTGGTTTCTATTCTACTGCCAGGAGTTAAAAATTTAATCCAGGCCGCTGTCTCCACAGGAGCACAGATTATGTAGTCCTTTGTCAACTAAGATATGAAATTAGAGTCATCTACAGACACTACACTATTTGGAGATCATAAAATCAAAGTTATCAATATTTAAACATCAGCAGTCTTGGATGTATTTGAGACAGAGATTGATAGGCCTCTGAATAGTCGGGAGTCTCAAAGGTTATGGGGAAAAGGCCAGGGAGTGGGGCTGAGTAGGAGAATGGTTCAGCTCATGGTGGTATGGCAGAGCAGACTTGATGGGCCAAACAGCCTACTTCTGCTCCTATATTTTATGGTCTTCTAATCTTAAAGTCTAAAATGGAATTAATGCAGGATTAGTCAGAATGGTCAGAATAAACTCAGAGGGCTGACGGGCCATTTTCTGTGCTGTTATTGTTCAATGAATATGACCAGACTGTTTGTTGGACCTTGAACTGCACAGCAGGTCAGTTGTATGTGCCTATATAACAAGTCACCACAACTGAGGAGCAATTCTACTTGTGACATAGTCTGATTTGAAATAAATTGAATTTCAATCTTTTAAAATATTACCTGTAATTCTGAACACAATTGTGTCCGATTTAAAACTTACTTTTAGGATAAATCAGCTGGAAGATTCACGCTCAATTATATATCCCTCCCTTTAAGCAGTAGGATGTAACTCTCCCACTGACCTGCTGAGAATAGAAGGAGAGAATTTGTCAGAAAATAAAATCAATAAATGAAGCAGATGAGATTTATTTTTAAACCAGGAAATGGCAGTGACACCACCTGTGATAATTAACCATTTTGTCTTCAGAAATTTTTGGATGTTTCAACCTTGACTTCCTTTCCATGATGAATTATCCTGGTCAGCACCGCATTATTGCTGTGTTTTCAGGTAGAAAATTTTTTAATATGTAGTTCAATCTATAATGAAGAGTACATTTTCCTTTATTCTCATTTGGCATTGAGGATCAGGTCGGCCTTATAAATTCTTCCCTTACTTCAGCTTTGTGAATTTATCCACTCCCAATGTCAACTGTTACTTTGGTCTCTCAGTGAAGACTGAGTGTTAATGGGTTTTAAGATGGGCTCAGATACTAGCAGCTTCTGATTTCCAAATGTGCTTAACAGACATTCTTGGCAGGAAGAGAGTGAAATGTTTTTGAACATTTTAGAGAAACATTAAAAGTTACGGCTTTGCCGTAACAAGATGATTCTATTGTATTCTCCTTGGTTGCTCGTTCTTCTCTATGTTGCATCGATTACAAGTAATGAGAAAGTGACTTCAGTACAAGAAATGCTGAGCAAAGCTTGTGGTCCAAATGGAATTCTATAACAATTTATTTTTATTGTAATTTCTTTTGCAAACCGAAAACGAAATAGTAAAGAACAAAGCAGAAAAAAAACATGTTGAATTAGAAACAAACTCAGGCCTGTCTGCACGGAATAGGCAGGAAACCATGGAGTTTTACAGCACAGGAGCAGACCTTGTCTGTGGCAACTGAGTTGTCCACCGAAGTTGATCCCATTCGCCTGCATTTGGCCAATATCCTTCTAAGCCTGTCCTATCCACGAAAGGGAAATTGAAGGTCCTTCATTTAAATTGGAAGTCATTTCGTCAGATGATTTTTTAAAAATTCAGGAGCTCTAAGGCCAGCTCTAATTGTCTTGGGAAGTAATTATTTGGGGCAGCATTTTGAACCCTTGCAATCCTGCAAATGAAGATGCTTCCAGAGTGTCACAAAGTTATACAGCGTGGACACGGGCCCTTTGGCCAAATACAGGTACAGTACGCTTCCTGTTATCCAGAGTTCCGTTAACCAAAATGATCCATTAACCGAACTTATTTGTGGCACTGACATGACGTCACAAGTTGGAAAAAAAATGATCACCCGACTTGCCCATGTGGGGCTCTGATGGCACCAGTTTGATAACAGATGACACTGGAAGAAACATTTGAAAAAGCTGTCGAGGAGAACTTGTCATGTTTGGTTCTGCATTTATCTTATTTGGTAAGTAGAGATCAAATTGATTTTTGGTATACATTAAACATTATTTCATGCTCGAAAAGTCTGCCATTGTTTTTTGCTGTTGTTTAACCATTGATACAAGTATTCTACTGAGCTGCTTAAGCCATTGTTCCATTAACTGCAAAAACCCAATAGCCAAAAACTGTCTGGTCCCGAGCTTTTTGGATATGGGGAAATGTACTGTACATCCATGCCAGCTAATTTGTCCCATTTAACCTTGAATCATCTGATAGCAGGAACTGTTATAATATTAGAAAGGAAATTGAATACTTTAATGAATAAAATAATGAGTCACACATTGGGACTAAAAGATGATACATGGCAAACAAGATGGCTTCCATCTCAGGGACATTCTAACACAAGAATGCAAGATGGATAAGCAAGACCATGCCATGCAGTCTGTTAGGTCTGCTTTGTTCAAGAATGAGTGAGTCAGACACCAGACTGAGTCGAAATCAAGGTTCTTTATTACCGGATTGTAACACTTACAACTAAGGCTTAGAAGGCGCATTTTCCTGATATCAGCAAGTGGTGTTTTTTTATACCTCAGGACACATACTTAGTAAATTATCATATCATTACACTGTCCAATGAATAAGCTGTTGCTACCCTTCACTGTTAGTCTGCTGCTCATCAGCTTGTTAGTGCCAAGCTTATCTTGAGTGTACAAGGTCCCATCTGCATTCTGTTACTCCTTAGTACTGGGTGACTCCTTCTCCGGTCCCATCTCATGATGTTTTTACCTTACAAGTCCCTAAATGCTATGATATTCACGTACAGCATTGGAACTTAGGAGAATCTCATTGAAACAGTTCAAATGTTGAAAGGCATGGACAGAGAAGATGTAGAAAGTTGTTTTCCATGGTGGGCGAGTCTTGGACAAGAGGACATAACTTCAGGATTGAGGGGATCTGCTTAGAACAAAGATGCTGAAGAATTTCTTTGGCCAGAGGATGATCAATCTGTGGAATTTGTTGCTACCAGCAGTTGTGGAGGCTGTCATTGGATGTATTTAAGGCAAAGATCGATAGGTTCTTGATTCGCCAGGGCATCAAGTGTTATGGGGAGAAGGCCGGGCAGTGGGGCTAAGTGGTAAAATAGATCGATCAGCTCACGATTAAATAGTGGGGAAGATTCGATGGCCTGAATAGCCTATTTTTGCTCCTTCAGGTCTCATGATCTTTTTCATAATTGTTTCTGTCACACAAAATTAAAAGGCTTTCTTAAAGTCCCATCCACCAAACCCACTCATTCCTGATATTTAGTCTGCTGGTTACAAGCTCAAAAAAGTGCAACAGGTCAGTCAAACCTGATTTTGCTATCACAATTGTTCCTCAGCTCTGACTTATTCCTATTCCACTTCCTTGAAATTAGATTCTAGCATTCCCCTGTTCCTGGTGACAGGCTATTTGATGTGTAGTTCTTCTCTTTCTCATTCGGTCCTTAAATAGCTAGGTGAAAAATGCCATTTTCCAGTCATTGAGGACCATGGAATTTTATCCGTTATCTCCATTGCCACCACTTTAAATGCCATGAAGTGGGAGTCGTTAAGTCTTGAAAAAATTTGTCCTTTCATTTCTCGAACACTTTTCTTGTTATTCATTCTGATTACTTTGGCTCCTGCCTGAATATAATCACCAGTGGTTCTCCTTATTATGAAAACTGTTGTTTTGGATATAAATCCTGGGCATACAGTATACCTGCTTAAATAAGTGAAAACATAGAAATATCGATCAGCCAGTTCCAGCATCTGTTATCAAGTAATTACAATATTCTGTAATTAATGAGTGCGTTTGAGATGATCAGAATGAAGCTATGTAGATTTATAAGGAAGTGAATAAAATAAAGGAACTTTTTGAAGAGTTCCCTGAAGCATTAACATGGGAGAACAGGTGTATCAAGTCCACAGTGTTGCAGCTTTTGTGCTTTGCATGTGTTAACAAAGGCAGATTGTTTCTTCCTCCCTCCATTTAGATTTTATATTTCTATATGTGTAGATCATTGAAAATTAAAAGTTAACAATCTTTCCAAGACAACAGGAACAGACAAACGGACACTTGGAAAAAGTATTGAAGATGAAAGGAGGACAGAGAGGATAAACAGGACAGACTTTAGCAGGAAAGCAGGAGACACTAGGCCTTTTTATGGTGCAACCCCAGATCAAGGGAAAAAAAAGGTGAATTTATCTTTTATGGAGATGGCCGATAATGCAGATCCAGCATTGCCTTTATGGAGAGCATAATCGGGAACTGAGGGAGGCGGGGTGAGTGGTGGCGCCGCTCGTCACTGTACGTCAAACATACATACTGGCAAGCGAAAAATTGATAGAGACATTCCCTCCCACCCAAAAGGACAAAAAACTGTAGCCATCACTCATATCAATGGAGTAATGATCCATTAGAGACCAATCACGGTTGCTATAGCCCTGTATCTGAACACATTGAGTGCTTTGAAATTCGCGCATGGGTTGCGGGCTGACGAGGTCATTATGATGTGGCTCCTTTGCATCTACTTTCAGCAGCATTTTGCGTTTATAGAGGAGGTGGAGCGATTCACTCCACCTCTGAGTGTCCCCTCTTGACGGATCGGTGTTCGCCTGCCGAATAATCCGCCCTTGGAGCTTTTATGAAGGTAAGTGAAGCGATGTAAAGGCAGAGAATATCCGCCATTAATCTTGCTTTCTTTCCACTATAAAAAAGGCGAAATGATGCAGAGAGGGATGGAGAAATAGAGAAAAGAGGGAGTAAGGAGTGAAAAGGCACATCAGGGAAAACGTAGGCATGAGAGATACAAGAATGCGAAAGGGAAAAGAGCAAGAGTAAAGGAGAGAGGAAGAAACAAAGGAGAAGGATAAGAATGGAGGAAAGATTGAGAAAAGGAGATGTGGCAAAAGGAAGGAACAACCCATGGCCATTTCTACTGGTACACATCATTACTGAATACTTCACGTTAGTTTGCAAAGGTTGCTCTCTAAAATGTAGGAAAACGCTTCATGTTTTCACTGGTGATGATGTATGCCTTCTGAATGTGAATAATTTATAGCTCCATATGTCATAGTTAATGTTGTGATCTCACCAGTTCACCACTCATGGCATTGTGTACTTGCCTATTTATTCACGCAGCAAGTTGCACTACATATTACTTTACTAGGAGACAATAATATTTAAAATGGAAATGGATTGTGGCGTTCTCCGCAGCTTGAAGATAAATCACTTTGCGGAGAAAATTGATTGCTTTTCTTTGGAGTAGTCTCCAGGCAGAATTTCAAATAAGGATCTGGGGATCTAACATGGGATTTGAGCTGATAGTTCCAATACACAGCTGGGAATGGCATACATGCAAAGAGATTGTTTTGTTCTGAAATGTCCATGATTCTATTAATTGTTCAAAATGAATAGGCCACCAAATACCCAATTGTTTATACATATTACATTTATCCTCATCACCATCAGACAGAATTATTTATATTAAATGTGTAAATTATACCCCAGATATAAATGACTTGGGTATTTCCAAGAGCCAAGAAGAGGTAGAAGGCAACTTGAAGCTTCCTGCTTTTCTGGGGTGGGGGGGGGGGGGGGGGTGTGGGGAATAGCCACACATATTGCAAGTGCAGGGACACATTGGAACTCGAAATCGAAAGTACGGATTCAAACCACCGCAACCTTTAAAATTCATAAGTCACACACTTTCTGTACTGAAAAATTTGGCCTAAATGCCAAATCATCCAAAATTGGACCAATGCGTGTTTGCTGACCTTGTAAAGTGCTGCCATCTTTGTGGGAATCAGTGCTGGAAGGCATCCGATAAAGCAGTCTCTGTGTAGGCACTGGGATGGAAATGTTGGCGCCCTTTTCCATATTATGTCGGTTCCAATTAATTCATATTGAAGACAAGGATTCAGGAGACATTGTGTGATACCTGAATTACTGATTGTTGTTTCTTCTCGTATCATTACTCCTGTGTTTATTTCAGTCCTTATCACAGCAATGTAAGATGAAACAAGCAACCGTAGAAAGAACTCCTGTTAACAGGAGATGACAAAGATCTGTTGTCACGCTGCATGGCTGTCCTGTTTTTCCCTCATGAGGGATGGCCGTAAATGATCATGTATTCAACATGACCTGCACCAGATGGTGCAGGGAATTAATACCACAGCTTTGAAAATGCCGTTCTCAATCTACTTTCACAAATGGAAAGGTTGTTCTTTGAAGAGGAATGTAGTTAAAAAAAAAAAATCACTAGCCAAAATTTACCTGGGAATTATACGTGGAAAGCGAAAGTACTGTAACCTTTGAACAAATTTTTGGAGAAAATCACACAAATGCCATCAAGTTTGAAATTCCTGGGCATGCAAGTCTCCGTGGTGAAGCCTCAAACTTGCTGACGGTTTTCTGCAACCAATCCACATCAGTGCCCTGAGATGGCACTCAACCTGGAGACTCCCCAGCGACTCGAAATGGCTTGTATGGCCATGTGGTGCGTCTTTAAAAAAAAACTCCTCAGGCCTTATGATGGAGAGTCTGCTAAATTGTGTCAGGGGCTGGTGGGATCCTACCATATAGTGGATGCCCAACACTGAGGGATTAATTTAACCATTAGAAATTGTAAATTTTTAATTACTGTTTAAAAAAATATTTTCAACATATTTTAAATTTGAATTTGTATGAATTTAAAAAAAATCAGGGTGTAATGTTTTATGTTTCCAAACGTAGAACCATTCAGAAACATTCAAAGCGTTTGACATCTGACTGGATCAGCTGATGTTTCGAGCCTTCTGTGGGCAATGCTTGTTCTGATTCCTGCCTCACTCCTCCTCTCCACCTGATGGTGTTAACACAAGGAAAGATGCTCGACTGATTTGGTCGTCACTGCTGAGGATCTTGTTACCTTCATTAGGTAAGCCTTCAACAGTATAATATAAATTATAGGAGTTAAATCTTGCTTCAGAGTTTGATCGCAAGTATAATTAGTTCACCAGCAAGCAGTGTGATTCAGGTCATTGGCCTAATTATTCCACAAAGCCTCTCACTGCTCACATTCACCACAGGCCCAATTTTAACCACCCTCTAATACTAGGATGAACTTCCTTAAAGAAGGTGGGATTGAACTTGGTTAACAAGGCAATGAGCAGCACAGAAGTGTCCCAATTATAAATCCTCCTAGAAATAAGCTATGTGACAGCACTTACTGTCCATTATTCTGAGATAGAGAGGTTGCAATTCTACCATCAGTTGAGCTAAGAGACTGTATTTGTGTGATTTATAACTAAAATGAATATGTTACCATCCTACACTCACTGCACTCTCTTTGACGATTCTGTTTCAGCAGGGAGTTTCCTTCACAAGTTCAACTGACATTGCTGTTTAAGTAGACTGTTCCCTGAGTAAACTGACATTATTGAGTTCACAATCGACATTTTGTTGAGAACTTGGACAACTGCCCGGTCCATTTAATTGACACACAGTTGTCCATAAAGATTCTGTTGACTAAAACCATGCCCATCATAATTTCTCTTTGTGGTACTCAATGGCAAATTTCATGTCAAGTGCTTTGGGATACTTTACCCTGCTACAGTTGCTGTACAAATGTTTGTCGTTGTGATTGGTCAACAAGAATCTCCTTGCCTTCTCAAATTATTTTAATTGCCCTTTCACAAAAAAATTGAATAATATTTGAGTTTAGTAACAATGTAAGCAATGCAAAACTATTATTTGTGATTAGTTATGAGCCTATCAATACTATAATCCCTCTTCATGCTCAGGAACAATTTTTGGAGTATTAAAATTGATACTGAGGAATGTAATTTAAAAGAAAATCACTAGCCATCACATTACAAATAGGGAGTAAAGCTTGTTGCTACTTATTAATGAATGAATCACGTTACATTTTATTCAATGAAAGCACTGAAGAATCAAAGTTTTATTACACAGTGAACTATTTCTAAATTTTAATTTAAATGATTTATTATGCATATTTTCAGTATTCATAAGATTAAGAAAGAACACTTCATTAAACTGGGGAGAAAAATATAGTTATTTTGCCACCCATAGATTGACAAATGTTTCCCTCAATCTGTACATTGTACAGGTGTGATTTATCATTGCATTTTTTGATGGTCCCAGCACTTATTATTACAACCAGAAAAAAAAATGCCTGATGATGGGGATAAAAATGTAGAACATCTACAGAGTGGCAGAAAGAAGGAATCGGAAAACAAAACCAAGAGAAAGATTTTTAGTTTTGTTGCTGTAACTATTTTAGTTTATTCTGGAGCTCTTAAGAATGGAATTATGAAAACTACTGCAGATACTGGAAATGTCAAGCCAAGTCAACTTTATTTGCCGTTCGTACCATGCTTGCACAGTAGGATGAGGTAACATTTCTCCAGGACCACAGAGCATATTTACATAGATATAAGTTAATGACTTCATCACCAACATTGAAGTACTCAAGCTGGCAGAGTCCGCAGGCATCGAATCCATGCTGCTGAAGACCCAACTGCGCTGGGTGGGTCACGTCTCCAGAATGGAGGACCACACCTTCCCAAGATCGTATTATATGGCGAGCTCTCCACTGGCCACCAAGACAGAGGTGCACCAAAGAAGAGGTACAAGGACTGCTTAAAGAAATCTCTTGGTGCCTGCCACATTGACCACCACCAGTGGGCTGATATCGCCTCCAACCGTGCATCTTGGTGCCTCACAGTTCGGCGGGCAGCAACCTCCTTTGAAGAAGACTGCAGAGCCCACCTCACTGACAAAAGACAAAGGAGGAAAAACCCAACACCCAACCCCAACCAACCAATTTTCCCTTTCAACCGCTGCAACCGTGCCTGCCTGTCCCGCATCGGACTTGTCAGTCACCAACGAGCCTGCAGCAGACGTGGACATATCCCTCCATAAATCTTCGTCCGCGAAGCCAAGCCAAAGAAAGAAGTTAAGGAAGCTGATAACACATTAAAATATTAAGACGTATAAACTGAAAGTCCATGGAAGTGTTGTCTATGTAGTGTACCAAGTTCTAAGGTTTCCTAATTTCAAAACGTGTCATCTTCAAGGAAACGTGAGCGATGATATTCCAAATTACTATCTTAATCCAATAAACCAAACTTTGTAGATGCAGCTTTAATTCGTTGATAACACAGATAAACATTTTGCATAACTTCGCATTGAGATTTTCATAACTAGAAAGCATTTTGTATATTGATATAATGATATTCAACTTTAAACAGATACAAGAGGAAATAGATGAAATTAAGATAAAATAAGACAAATCAAGATGAATTCAAAGAAAAGTATCTCAAGCTTACGTCTCCTTCATAATTCCTCAAAGAATGAGATGCAAGTCCGCTCGGATATTATGACATATTGTGTCATAGTTACTGTGGCAACCCTACAAACAATACTTTTTTCTTAAAGGAACAGGCACAAAATTAACCACGAATCAAAAACACAAGGTTTTAACTTTTACATACTATCCACATCTGTACTGGAAGTTCAGTTGCCTGATGGCTTGGGGAAAAAGCTGTTTCCCACTCTGTACGAATGTAACAATTGCATGGAAAATATTTGAAGCATTCTTCAGGGTTTACATTTCAGATTAATGTCTTCCAATCAGCAAGGGTAATTGACCAGAAATATCCTTATTTCTTCCTCCAAAGATATGGTCTGATCTACTGAGCATTTAATTCCAATATTATGTTTGATTTATGATCATATAGCTGCTTTGGACTCAAAAGGAACTCAATGATTTCTATGGCAATGGAATATGCTCCAACATTTTGCTCCTCTTGTTCATGAAGTCATTATTCACATGGTTAGAGGCAAGCTCATATCACCTCGAAAACCAACATTCATTTGATTTCTTCCCCTTGGAAGACAGAAAGGACTGTTGATTACAGATCATATCATAGAACAACATGATCATATCAGAGAAATATAAAATATCTTATATAAGGGAATTTTACATGTATTATTTGAATAATATTTGCATTCAATATCATTTTTGGACATGGTATGAGTTACGATTTAATTGTTTAATTATCATAATTATAGAATTTGATGTCCTAAATGAAATGTTATGTAATAATTATGGTTTTCTTCTAATTTACAATTGTTGTGTGATTATATATATAATTTATGTTATTATTAGCATACCTTGTGTCAAGGGTTTTTGTTAAACTCATTAAAAATATTTTAAAAAGAAAGGAAGGCAGAAAGGATCAAACTCTGAAGGAAGAATGCTTTGTGACAACATCCAGAAATCATGTGTTGGCACCTGAGAGTCCTTTGCACAACATCTCAGCCAGTCTGCATCTGAGGGAATGGAAGTCCTTCCTTTTACAAAAGTTGGACTGCACGAGTTAAAAAGTGGACCAATTGAACGAGAACACCCCATCAATTGTATCGATGCCAAACTGGAAGTCTCCATCTCTGTTTAGTCACCTGAAAGTAGCACATGTATACTATGCTTCGGTTGACCACACAGTTCCCCACCAAGGCAACCTGAAGTGACCAGGCATTGTCGAGAGTTCAGTGCAACTGCTGGCTTCATTGCTTAGAGACACGCTGTGATACCAAATGATTCTAGCTGTTGATCCTCAGGCAGCACAGTGGCAGAGCAGATCCACAATTGGTGAAGCATGGATTCCTAATGCACGTTTCCTTATTTAAAGCACATTCAGACAAGTTATAGGGAAATATGGCACAGAGTCAGGCTCTTTGGCTCAGAGACCGTGTTGACCATCAACCATCCAGTTACACTAATCCTAGATAATTCCCTCTCTGTCATTGCCCAATATTCTCTTCAGATTCCTCTGTCACCAACTGTAGGGGAAATTGGCAGAGGTCCAACAACCCACATAGCTTAACAACCCACACATCTTTGGAATGTGAGAGAAGGCAGGAACTCCCAGAGAAACCCAGGTAGAACATGCAAATTTTACACAGACATCATTCTTCTCATGTGTAATAATATATCCAATGTTAATGCCAGTCTATTGATGCAAAGCCCTTATTGTGGGTGAGTGAGATGACAAATTTCCCAGTAGCTCTCATTCTCACAGGCTTTCAAGAATGAATAGCTGAAAGCAGGTCATATCAGCTGAACACCACTTATGCTCGCTTTGAAAAGAAGGACTTAACGATACCAATGAGAATCCCTGCAGAAGCCCATGACCCTGTGATATCTGTCTCTGAGACCAACATCAGAACTTCTTTCAAGAGGGTAAATGCTTGCAAGGCATCAGGCCCTGATGGGGTACTGAAAATATGTGCCAACCAACAAGCTGGAGTAGTCACGGACATTTTCAATCTCTCATGGCTGTAGTTGGAGGTTCCCACCTGCTTCAAAAGGGCATCAATCATACGAAAGCCCAGGGTGAGCTCCTCAATGCCTCGCTCAGTGGGACTCACATCTACGATGATTAAATGCTTTGAGAGGATGGTCATGGCTAGAATTAACTCATACCCAAGTAAAGATCTGGACCCATTGTAATTCACTTAACGTCACCATCACACTACAGCAGATGAGATCTCACTGGATCATGTGGACAAAAGAAACATGTACATTAGGATACTCTTTATCGATTACAGTTCATCTTTTTACAGCATCAGGCACTCAATACTGGTCAGCAAGCTCCAAATCCTGGGCCTCTGCAACTGGATTCTTGACTTCCTCATCAGAAATCGAGTTAGTTACTCATTCCTCACTGTCAATCAGCACAGGCTCACCTCAAAGATGCATGCTTAGCCCACTGCTGTACTCGCTCTACACGCACGACTGGGTGATAGGTGCAATTCCAATGCTATCTACAAAATTGCTGAAGTCGCCATGGTTTTCAGTAGAATCACAGATGGCAATGAGGAAGCCTCCAGCTAGTTAAGTAGTGTCACAGCAACAACTTTGTACTCAACGTTAGCAAAACCAAGGAGCTTATTGTGGGCTTCAGGAGGGGAAAATCAGGAAACTATGAACCAGTCCTCATCGAGGGGTCAGCAGTGGAAGGGGTTAAGAACTTCAAGTTCCAGGGTGCCAACATCTCTGAAAATCTATCCTGGGGCCTCCACGTTGATGCAATCATGCACAGACAGTACCTCATTTTCTCTTGCACTATTTTATTTATTTTTAAATTGTAATTTATGGCAATTTTAGTACCTATAATACTGCCAGAAAACAATGAATCTCATTAAATGTTCATGACCATAAATTCTGATAATTACTCAAATGAATGATTGTCCCATGAAGGGGTCATGGCACAAATTTACAGCAATCTTCATACCTTACTATTCCTCATTCCTGATCATTTTGCCGGAAGCCATGCTTACATTTGCACCTCTAATTTACCCCGAGAGTCCTGCAAATGTGAAACAGGAAACTTGGTACCTTAATGCCACTGGTCTGCATTCACATACGTTGTAATTAAGTGGCTGGGGACCAGTAAGCAGATGGTAAGGAGCAGTAAACCTTGTTGGGAAACTTGTTTAGGTGAACTGTAGGCAGGAAAATAACAAGAAACAGTTTTGCCTCAGGCTTTTGAACAGATGGAAAATGCTTGCCCCATGAAGTAGTATCATCAAAGTGGCGTAAGACTTCCGATCCGTTCCTTAGGATGAATCTTTTGTGAGTTTTCAGTATTTTCTGTTTCTTATTTCCTCTTTTTCTCTGAAAAAAAAATGACTGAGCAGATTCACTAAACAAGACTGGACCCATTCCATTTAATTTCCCTGGCAAATATTTGGGCACTACAGCTGACATATTCAGCTGTGTTCGTACCCAGTAAAATTAAATAGCAAATATGAATAATGTAATGAATTTCATTAGGTGAAAGTGCAAGATATAACTATTTGTCTAAAAGTGACAACTTACTATTTTGTTGCAATTTTTGCAACATTTCTTTAACATGGTATTTTAAGCAACTATGATAAATGATTGCAAAATTGGGGTTGGAAATTTGAACACCGATACCAAAACAATTATGTACTCTTTTTTACCATATGATTGGACTGAAATTACCTTGGGGATAGTAAGAGCCTGGTATGGTCTCGGTTATTGGAATTGTGGTAAACCTCTGTTACACTACGATTAGCAGCTATCGAATGGACACGCTTCCCGAGACCGATCCTACCCATAGCCCCTTGCAGGCTACCCCTTTCCTTTTGCTCTGGTCAGTCAAGGAAGTGAATGGCTGCTTGATAGTGTTTCAGTCTCTAGCTATTAAAAGCTCTCCTTGTTTCACTGCTCAGCCTTTTAGTGAATTATTGGTGGTTTATCAGAATATAGGGGTAATGTTACAACATTGGTAACCCAAAGGCCCAGACTTGATTCAGATACACGAGTTCAAAACTCACGATTTCATCTAAGAGGATTAAATTCAGTAATTTAAATAATATAGAATAAATTTCCAATTTAAATTTAATTTAACAGGCCCTTTTGGCCCACAAGCCTGTGCCGCCCAATTGACTGGCAACCTTGGTATGTTTTGAAAGGTGGGAGGAAACTGGAGCTCCCGGAGGAAACCTACGCAGAATTGGGAGAATGTACAGACTCCTTACAGGCAGTGCCAGATTCAAACCCTGGTCGCTGCCGCTGTAACTGCGTTGCGCTAACCGCTACTTCAACTGCGCCGCGCTTTTTAAAAATCGAGTGAATAAATGACCAACTAAAATAAATAGTGACCATGAGACCACCAGATTGTTGCAATAGTTATTTTAGTTCAATAATGTCCTTGTGGGAAGAAATTCTGCCATTCATATCCCCTTTTTGCCTTTCAAATGGCCAAGCAAGAAACCCCGTAAAAGAACAATTAGGGAATTGCCTATTTATTGTCATCTGAGATTCCTTCTTCCTGTGCATGTTGCAGAATTGCCACAAATTGGTAGTGCAAAAGATAAAGTGGACAGAGTGCAAAAAGTTTTTTAAAAACTGTAAACTGGTAACAAATATAAACAAACAGAACAAAAACAAAAATCAATAAAGTGCACAAGTAAGAGCCCTTAAATGAGTCCCTGTTTGATCTGGTCGTGAAGGAATCTGATGGTGGAGGGGTAGCAGCTGGTCCCGAACCTGGTGGAGTAAATCTTGAGGTACCTACATCCCTTTCCTGATGGCAGCAGCGAGAGCGGAGCATATGCTGGGTGGTGAGGGTTTTCACGATTGGATAAGTACTGACTTTAACCATGATCGAGTGGAAAAATAAAAAGGTATATGTATTCAGCGTGATGTTTATCCTCCAAAAGGAACAGATCCAGCATATTTATCAAACAACAGATGAAAGAATGCATGATTAGTTTGTACCGAATATCACAAAGTATATCTCCGACCAATAGATCTGATGAAGTGGTCCCTTTGATGAGATGCTATGTTAAATAGCTATTGCTGAGTATTGCTTGAGGCTCGATCATTCATTCCAAGTACCATCAACATTATGTTTCTTCTGATGGCAAGTCGAGTATTCATTTAAGAAAATATGCAACTTCTCCAAACTTGCCTATCTTCGGTAATTCTAGTGGGCATATACCATTGAACTATTTAATAATAGAGCACAGCTATTTGGGCCACTTAGGCCCAGCTCTTTAGTAGATTCAATCAACCCTTTTTATATACAGATGCTCTTCAACTTACAATGGGGGGTCACGTTCTGACAAACCCATCGTGTCAAAAAATCGTAAGACTACCTTGTATAACACTGACATTGCTGTATCATTTCCTGCACTGATCCCACTGCCCCGCTCTCTCTTCATGCCACTGTATCAGTTCCCACACTGATGCTGCTACCCTGCGCTCCCATGACAGCACTGTATCATTCCCCACACTGATTCCATTGCTCTGCTCTCTCCTGACTGTCCTGCATCAGTCCCCACACTGATCCCACTGCCCCACTCTCCCCGACAGCTCTATCATTCCCCACACTAATCCCACTGCCTGCTCTCCTGACACACTTGATCCTACAGCCCTGCTCTCCCCTGACATTGCTGTATCAGTCCCCACACTGATCCTGCTGCCCCACTCTCTCCCGACAGCGCTGTATCAGTCCCCACACTGATCCTGCTGCCCCACTCTCTCCCGACAGCGCTGTATCAGTCCCCACACTGATCACACTGCCCCACTCTCCCCAACAGCATTATCATTCCCCACACTAATCCCACTGCCTGCTCTCCTGACACACTTGATCCTACAGCCCTGCTCTCCCCTGACATTGCTGTATCAGTCCCCACACTGATCCTGCTGCCCCACTCTCTCCCGACAGCGCTGTATCAGTCCCCACACTGATCCTGCTGCCCCACTCTCTCCCGACAGCGCTGTATCAGTCCCCACACTGATCCCACTGCCCCACTCTCCCCAACAGCATTATCATTCCCCACACTAATCCCACTGCCTGCTCTCCCGACACACTTGATCCTACTGCCCAGCTGTCTCCCAACAGTGCCATCTCAGTCCCCACACTGATCCCACTGCCCTGCTCTCCCCTGACAGCACTGTATCAGTCCCCACACTGATCCCACTGCGTCGTTCTCCCCCGACAGTGCTATATCAGTCCCTGTAAACTTTCTGACTGAACAAAGGAGGCTACAAAGAAACCAAGGAGGCTACAAAGAATTCACCTTGGAGGAATTATCAATGCTTATTGGAAAAATCAGCAATGCTTGCGATGACTTTAACGTATTACCTGAAAGTAAAGAACGACAGTCACGCTGTTGTACCATAGTAACTTTGGAAAAATCATAACTGATAGAGTGAAGGTGTAGATGGGGATAATAGTGAAAAGGTATGGATCCGGAGTGATGAGAGGATTCTCCAGGTGAAGACGGGGATAATAGTGAAAAGGTATGGATCCGGGGTGACGAGAGGATTCTCCAGGCGTAGACGGGGATAATAGTGAAAAGGTATGGATCCGGAGTGATGAGAGGATTCTCCAGGCGTAGACGGGGATAATAGTGAAAAGGTATGGATCCGGAGTGATGAGAGGATTCTCCAGGTGAAGACGGGGATAATAGTGAAAAGGTATGGATCCGGAGTGACGAGAGGATTCTCCAGGCGTAGACGGGGATAATAGTGAAAAGGTATGGATCCGGAGTGATGAGAGGATTCTCCAGGCGTAGACGGGGATAATAGTGAAAAGGTATGGATCCGGAGTGATGAGAGGATTCTCCAGGCGTAGACGGGGATAATAGTGAAAAGGTATGGATCCGGAGTGATGAGAGGATTCTCCAGGCGTAGACGGGGATAATAGTGAAAAGGTATGGATCCGGAGTGATGAAAGGATTCTCCAGCCTCCCTAACTTTTATAATAATCATCAGGTTGTGTCTCACTTCCAGCTCTAAAACTTGCATGATATTGGTTGGGATCACTTTAAAAATTGATGATATATTGTTTCAATGTGAAGACATCCTGGCCTTGTCTGTCCCTTGACTAAACCACAGTCAAGAAATGTCTTTATTAAATGCATAAATGAAGTGCTTTTATTTGTTTACTTAAATCACCTGCCTTCTCCATTGTGGGTGAATGAGAGAAGATATTGAGAGAAAGGAACCTGTTCCTCAGAGGATTACTCCAACATCACTTTTAACAGTCCTGATTCATCTACCGCAGCAGCCAACTTTATTATTTTACATTTGACAGATGAAACTCCTATTGACTTGTTATTAGATTCACTGAAACTCTGGAAACAATGAATAACCAACTGAATAAGTGTTTCCCAAAGGTGCAAGTGTGTGCCAGGTGATAAATGGATCTTTTCCATTTAAAGTTAATAATATTTAAAAGGAAATTGCACCAGATACAATTTCTGTAGCTAAGTGTTGTCTTCCTAATGAAATAGTGGACTTGCAGATAAAATAATTTTGCAGGAATTAAACAATATTTCAAAAAAAAGTTCCATCCTTGAGTAACTGGAATATGACCTTAGTCTGCCAGCCATTTGGGAATTTAGGCATGGATGCGTGGACGGACTGACAGATTAATCACTACATTGTTTGTGACAATGACGGATGGCGAGTTTAAAACCTACATTCAGATAAATTACTTATAAAATCTGATCCATGGACTCTTTCAAGTGTGATTAAACAAATAAGATCTTCATTTAGCTACAATTACATTCTCATCTTGCTATAATTAAGAAGAAAGTGTTATTAGTGATGGATCCAAGAGTTGTAATTTGTAAATTGTGCAAAACAGTGTGTTGGTGTGCCCTTCTGTTTGTTGATTTGTGCCATACATGTCAGAACCTGTCACAAAATGAACTGTGACAGAGTTACGTTAGCACATTCTGTGCTAACATTGGTAAGGTTACATTTACTCTTAGCACGTGTTAAATGGATGCCTCGGGATAGACAAGCTCTATTTGCCTCATGAAGATTAATTTGACTTGAAAGCCTGGATCTTAAGTTGCTGTTTAAAAGCGTAGTCTAAACCATGTTAGATTAGTTCTCACTCAAAAGACAGTCTTTGAAAAGACGAGAAGAATTGTGACCCAGTGCCAGCAGGTAAACGTGATCAACTTGATGGGCCAGCTTCATCAGTCTGTGAGAGAGAAACAGAATTGCCATCTCAGGTTGATGGACTTTGTTTTCTGAGGAAAGCCCATTGACCTGAAATGTTACCACTGGTTCTTCGCTTAATTGGCTTGCTGAGTGTCTACAACATGTTACTTTATTGAATTGAATTGAACTGAAGTGCAGTGAAAAGTTGGGTTTTTTTGTGCTATGCGGGCAAGTCAACCAATAGTTAAGCATGGTGGTGAACAAGAATATCTGTAGCTGGTGAGACTAGTGCAGTATACAAACTTGCTGGAGAAACGCAGCAGGTCACACAACATGCCTTTGCTTTCTATGGATGTTGCGTGACCTGCTGAGTTTCTCCAGCGCTTTTGTGCTGTCCTTAAGCCCAGCTGGTAGTGCAATAATACAACAGAAGTGTAAGGTTTGAAATGTTACTTGGACAAAGCGTCGGATGTCCAGAAAAACTATAGCTTATAGGGCACGGTTGGTGTAGTGCTTAATGCAACACTATCACAGCTCCATCAATCCTGCACTGTCTGTAAGGAGCTTGTACATTCTCCCCATGTCAGCGTGGGTTTTCTCCCACCCTTCAAAATACGTATGGGTTTGTAGGTCAATTGGTGCATTTGGGCGGCATGGGGTTGTGGGCCAGAAGGAGTTGTTATCATGTTGTATGTCTTATTTTTAAAAATAAATTACATTAAAAATGTACAGCACAGGGGCTGTTTTTTTAAAAAAAAAACAATGAGAGGTCCATTCAAGAGCCTGATAACAGCAGGAAACAAACTGTCCATGAACGTGGAGGTCCATGATTTATGACAGAAGGGGGAGGGGTCAAGAGAATGATCAGGGTGGAATGGTTTCTTTAATATATCGGCAGCTTTCCCAAGGCAGAAGTATTATTGAGAGAGTCAACGGTGGGGAGGTTGGTTTGCTGATCTCCAACATTTCCAGTATTTTGATTGAAGCCTAAAATAAATTGAGGCATTTCTTGCAATTTCAGTGTCTGCTTCCCTTACAAGCACTCCTCTGATACTATACTTGGCCTTAATTAAATCATCAAGAATCAGTGCAATGCTGGTACAGCACCAGTGACATGGGTTCAAATCCAGGACTGTCTGTAAAGAGTTTGAATGTTCTCCCCGTGTGTTGGTTTCAGGCAGGTTCCCTGGTTTCCTCCCACCCTCCAAAACTAACGGAGGTGTAGGTATATTTGGGGGGGGGGGGGAGACACGGACTTGTGGGACGGAATGGCCTTTTTATCTGCTGTATGTCTGAATCAGTGGTTTTTCAAACTTTTTCTTTCCACTCGCATATCACCTCTGCCATAGTTGATCTGTGATGAGGAAGGTATAGTTTTAGGTGGCAATGTGGGTGGAAAGAAAAGGTTTGAAAACCACGGTTTTAATCATACCTAATTGACTCGTTATGTGCATGGTTTCACAACTCCAAATGAAATGGGCCAATCACAATTTTTCTCAATTAAAATATTTCAGTTACAATTGGGTCTAGAGCAGTGGTTCTCAAATTTTTCCCCCCCCCACTCACATACCACCTTAACTAATCCCTTACTAATCATAGAGCACTGATGGTATAGGAATTACTTAAGGTGGTATGGAAGTGGAAAAAAGTTTGAAAACCATTGGTCTAAATTTAAAATTTCATTTTTAAACATTTACCTTCCCTCCTATTTGTTTTTAACACTTTGAAATGTATTCCTTTATAATTCTATCTCAATATAGATACACACAATTTTTTTGAGTCAAATATAAACAACTTAAGGTACTGGTCCTCATCAGATAGTTCCTTTCTTGGTCTACCACCTGACACCCTGGAAACAGTTTTATGGTTAGTAGCAATTCAACAGGTTAGGGTTAGGGTTTGTTAGTCTGGGTTGAAGTAGGGTTAAAGCAAGATCTGTGGATGGGGAACTGAGATTACTGCTATCCAATGAAATAGTTGGGACATCATGTTGCAGCTGTACTAAATAAAAATAGTGCCAGTCTAGTCATCGCCCTGCAGGAAGGATATGGTAGCATTAAAGAGAGTGCAGAAAAGCTGTACCAGGAAGTTGCATGGATTGGAAGTCTGCACTTGCATAGATCGGATAGGCTGAGTTCATTCTTACTGAAAATATTGGAGGCTGTGGAATGAACTTACAGCAGTTTATAAACATGAGGAAAATGGATAGGATACATGGCCAACAATCATTTTCTCAGGCAGGGGTGTCAAGAACTACAGGACACAGGTTTAGGGTGAGAGGAGAGATATTTAAAGATCTACTGAGGGATGTCTTTCAGACAGAAGGTGGTGAATATCTGGAATGAGCTGCCAGAGGAGATGGTAGAGGCAGAAAAAAATAACATTTATGAGACATTGGACAGGTATTGGCACAGTAAAGGCACTCTCCTATGAAATGAAATTAATGTAGATGGGCATCTTGAATCATGAGAGATATAGATAAGCTGGATTGTCAGTCTTCGTCTAGGGGTGGAAATATGAAATACAAGCAGCCACAGGTTGAAGGGGAGAGGGGGGAGTTTTTAAGGGCCAGTGTGAGGCAGAAACCTAAGCTCCTCAAACAGCTTGAGTAGTTCTTGCTTCAGTTCTTGCTTTTAACAATTGATGTTGAAATCCTGCAGAAAGCCACGCAACAGAAACTTCACAAGGAAAAACAGATGAATTAATTCTGTGCTTGGGCAAGTTTCATTTGGAAGCTGATACGTCAGTAGCATTTAAGGCACTTCTAGACAAATCCATGAATACGCATCACTTGCAAGCAGCAGTGATTTAGTTTAATTTGCAATGTGGTAAAAACAAAATGCCGGAGAAGCCCAGCAGGTCAAACTGTGTCCTTGATGTAGCAAAGGTAAAGATGCAGAACCAACGTTTCAGGCTTGAGCCTTTCATCATGGTATGAGAGAATGCCGGCAGGCATCCGTTTGACCTGCTGAGCATCTCCAGCACTTTGTATTTTTACTTCAACCACAGTGTCTACAGATTTTTGTGATTTAATTTGCACTGTCTACTGCAGATGTTGTGACCAAAAACCCTGTCTACTGCAGATGTTGTGACCAAAAACCCTGTCTACTGCAGATGTTGTGACCAAAAACCCTGTCTACTGCAGATGTTGTGACCAAAAAACCCCGTCTACTGCAGATGTTGTGACCAAAAACCCCGTCTACTGCAGATGTTGTGACCAAAAACCCTGTCTACTGCAGATGTTGTGACCAAAAACCCTGTCTACTGCAGATGTTGTGACCAAAAACCCAGTTCCTGTGCTGTACTGTTCTTTTTGTGCCTTTGGAAGAGCAATTCCTTCAACTGATTCTTCACTCCCTGTCAGTTTCAAATGTTTTTTTTTTAAAAACAAAAACAGAACTGCTGATTATCATGACATTCTGGGATGGAAAGTTTGGTCAATATCATTTTGATGCTAATTCACTGGGAGTTAAATGCCTTCTTTGGCTACAGACCTCCTGTGCCACAAGTGCTGCTCTGTGATGCAAGCTTCATTTGCCCATAAACTGGACCGGTTCTTGGGATTCCACATGCAAAATAGAGAGCAGATGTTGGAAATTTGAAAATACCAGGAACACTTGGCAGATCACACAGTGGCCAGAGAAAGAAGAACAGATTTAACATTTCGGTTCATTGTTATCTCTCTCCATGCTGACTTGCTGGGTAGTCAAGCATTCTTTATTTTTGGTCAAGCAACTGGAAGACTGGAACAACTTGACAGATTGGCATAAGGTGGGTGCTGTGCTCTTCTGATAATGAGATATGCATATTCATAGCTGGCATATTGGGCAACAGAGACCTTATTAAGTCTCAAGCGGTGCAATAATATCTCTCACCACCAGAGCATTTTTAGAATACCAAGCCACTTGGACTATTTTGCTTATTGAGCCCATTCCCTCTGTAGGGTCTAAACTTGTGTTGCAGACTTATTGGTCCAAGAGGAAGAATTTGAACTGGTTCTGCTGGGGTAAGAATTGAATCAAATACAGCTGCAGAATATGGACACCAGTCAAGTTAGTTCCAAGGGTGGAAGGACTTGTTTTTAAAATAACTCAATCTACATTATTGTTTCATCTGGCTTTGCCCTCTTGTAAAATTCACCAAAAAAAAAAAAATCCTCCATTTCCAGACCATCTCCTTTCCAATCATCCCTGCTTGGAGTCAGTCACCTGATCGAAAATCTTTCAAATGAACTTCTAAGCAAATCTAGCCACTCGACTATTGCAGCTTGAAATTGCTTTAAGGTTATTTAAATTCTAACTGTGAATCAAAGTTATTAATGCTGTAAGTTGTGGTTGAGAATGTAAAACATGAAAGTTAATTTTCTGAGGGATTGATGACATAGTTTATTTTTTTTTTCTGAAATAATTTTGTTGCAAATTAAGGTAATTTTAACAACAAACACTCCTGTAGTCATTGGACAACTAAAACCCACCCTAGGATATATTTTCACATTAACGTATTTATGTTGGCAACCCAATTTAAATGCAGTTTCCAATTTAGAAAGAAACTTTAATCAGTCCAGTAGATCCAGTCAAAGAGAAATGGAATGGAAAAATAACCCCGGTGTTTGATATTCTTAACATTTCAGACATGTAGGATTTCTGCACTGGCACACCATGTCTTTAAAATAATTTTCTCATACTCCCTGTGCTCTTTATCAAATCACAGTTCTTCTAGAGCTCAATAGCTTAAATGACGTTTAAGTTTTAACAGATTTTTTTAAAAATCAGAACTCCAAAACTAGCCATTTGCGTCCCTGATATCCAGAGAAAGATGTATTACATTGTTCCAGAAAAGTAAAACAAATGCATCATGACATTTTCAGGAAAGGAAAATCCTGGTGTCAATATCAATGTAGATAAGACAGCTGGTGTGGAGGCATTTGAAGGAATATTCCTAACATAGCATAATTAAATTACTTGAGAAAAGGCAGTGAATGCTCACAACTATATAGGCTCATCGAGGAGGAGGTGGGTTTTCCCCCTCTCCCCCCCCCCAACTCCCCGGGTACCAGTGATTATAATGTTCATAGTATCAGAGAGAAACAGCATGGAAGCAGGCCCTTCAGCCCATTGAGTTTGTGCCAACCATTACCATCCAGTTGAAGTAATGCTGCATTCACCCTTTTTTATTTACTGCCACTTGTTTTCTTATCAACTCCTACCTATCTCCCCCCCCCCCCCCTCCTCCAGAGTCTACCATACACTTGGGGCAATTTATAGTGCTGAGGAATGGAAGAGACTGCACGTGCTGGAACCTGGAGCAGAAAATAAGTGTTAGAGCAGTGGTTTTCAAACTTGCCATTGGTGCTCTGTGATTAGTAAGGGATTGCTTAAAAATGTTTTTAAGACCACTGTTTTAATCGTACCTAATTGACTCGTTATGTGCACAGTTTCATAACTCCAATGACAATTTTTCTCAGGAAAAATATTTCAGTAACAACTGGGTCGAGATCAGTTGAACGTTGGTCCCAGATGGCTTGAATTTATGGTGCTACCAGCTGCTCCACTGTGCCACCCATTCAGACCATACACCCATTAACCCCAGCAATGCTCTCCCAGATCAACAGAACACAACCTGCACACATTCTATCCTCTGTGCTCCATTGGGTATAGCCACCGATCTGCACTAGAAGACAGATCTGTTCTACTTCTCCATACAACCCCACTGCTCCAGTGAGAGAAAACCTTTAAGGTTTCCCAGTAGCAAGGTTAAGGCTTTCTCTCTCCATGTGAACCTACTGATCAACTACATCTATCAGGACGACATGCATTTTGCATCGTTAATGTGGTAAAATATCCCGATGCTAAACCTAAATCTAAAAATCATACTGATAACAAAATTCCACTCACACCAGTAGTTTTTTTTTTAAAAAGATCGGTAAACATGTTTGTGGTACCTCCTCAACTTTATCTCCAAGTGTCGGCTGATGACAGGCTGGTGTGGTGAAGGTATCACCTTCCGACACCTCAAAATCTATCCACCATCCATATACCAGGTACAAGTCAGGATGGAGTTCACCAGTGGGCTCGCAAAGTAAGACTGAAGTGATCAAGGCAACCAGCCACCATTATATCAACCTTCTACGGGTGCTCTATCAAGAGCATCCTGGCCGGCTGAATCACAGTGCGGTAAAGTTGCTCCAGAGAAATGGATGGGATGTCAATCCACAGGCCCACAGGATCTTTGGAGTCTTACTCCAACCACCCCCCCCCCCCTCACTCCCCTCCATCAACATGATCTATCAGGATGATTGTCAGAAGCGGGCATGCAAAATCATTGAGGACCACTTCCACCCTGCATACAGCATCTTTCAGCTACTCCCATCGTGGAAGAGATGCAGGAGTATCAGAGCGAGCACCACCAGGCTGAAGAACATCTTCTTCCCATGGGCAGTGAGAATGCTGTACAACCAGAGGAACTGCTCGCACTAACCATCCGAGACTATTTATTTGTATAGTTGAATACTTGTCCTGTAGATGTATGTTATTATCTAGTTGTGTGTCTGCATGTTTTTCACCGAGGACTGGAGAGCACTGTTTCATTGGGTTGTACAATCAGATGACAATAAACTTGACTTAAATCAGGATGGTGATGGACAGGAAGTGTTAGCCAGGTCCTTAATTCAGATGTTGGACCTATATATAAAAGCAGGCAGCCAACAGAACTCGTGAAGGTGGGTGCCATATGCCAATCTTTAATTACCCTTTTGTCCAGGAAGAAAAGATGAAGACTGAAAAGAGAAGAAAACTAAGAAGATCGTGGCTGCCCAAGGCTGATGCTGAGCCAATTTGCATGTCACTGTACATCCAAATTATCTCATTGCACTTAAACGTAGTTAATTTTCAAAAAGCCCTCAAAATTATAAAGCATCTTGAAATGAGAGAAAAAAGCAGATTATACTGAAAATTATTAAGTATTCATTTTTAATATACTGCTTGTTAAGTCATACCCTATCTCAGTAGGCCCTTTCATAGAGAAAAAGATTGTAACTGTAAAGGCAGATATTCTCTGCCCACACGTCGCTGAACCTACCTCCATAAATTCTCCGTGCGCGGTTCCAAGGTGCCGAATCTGATCCTTCCTCAGGCTGGTCACACAGGTGAAGCAGAATGCTGCACCTTATGCCATAAGTGTGGTGCCACTGCAAGCGGCTGGCTGGGGGGGGGGGGGGGGGGGGGGGCTGATGATGTCACAATGACATCATCAGCCTGAGCCACAGGAGCAGGAATTTTTAAACCGCGGATGTGTGCACGGCAGGGAACGCATTCGAGGTACATTCTTATCATCAGTCCTAGACTTCACAGTAACTGCTCTACGGTCGCCATTTTCTGATATAGGGCTCTTTCCCATTCGACGCACGTGTATGACATCATGTTGGCCGGCGAAACTACGGCACCATTCGCCCCTATTGGCTCCAGAGGACACAACGAGGCGCCGCTCTTCATAAAAATGACACTGGAGCAGAATTTTAGGCTTTCTCTATAAAAGAGAAGTGCAAATGTTTCTCCATCGATGGAGCAGGCCTCTCAGTGGAACCCCTCCATAAAAATGCCCAGTGAGATCTAAGCGCACCATCTGCTTTAGTTCATCTCCGACTCAGATCATTGAGTAGGAAAGCAAAAGAACTCGTCTTATTATAATAATGAACAGGCAGAAAATCATACATTTGAGATTGACTGACCTATTTGTAAGTGTCAATTTTTGTAGCTGAACACAAAATTAACCCGATTATTTTGTGAGATAACTTAAATGAAGAAATTGGCCAGATAATTACGTGCTGCATTGCTTCCTGCAGCTCTCAATTGAAAATATAGAAAGTTAGGCACATTTAAAAAAGAAACTATTAAAAGGTTAGAATGCATTCCAGTGAGACCTTACTGTACAACATGCAAGTAATTTTATATTTGCTCGTGTAAATATTTGAAATGGACAATGGAAGCCTGGATGGCTGACACCAAGTAAAAGAGGATCCTGTCTGAATTTTTACCTTCTTCTGACTGCACTTAGACCTCACTTTGAACCCATCCATCGATTTTGTCCACTTATTTCTATCTCATTAAACCTCTATTAAACACCTTGGGACTTTCTACAAGGAAGGTTCTATTTAGATACAAATCATTGTTATATTCTTATCACTGTAAACCTACCATTTAAATTGATTCTCTACATTGAGAATCATTGTTGAAACTTGAAATGACCGAAGGCTGCAAAACCAACATCACAAATGCCAAAATCCTGTTCATTTAGCCATTCAATATTTTTCACTCTACCTGAGAATCAGCAATAAAACACCATTCAGCATTATTGAATGAAAATCAGTCACATTGAACGCACATTTAAAACTGTGAAATACAGAATATAATCCTTTAAGTCAAATGATTACTTACAGAGCCGTTCAACGCAGAATAGAACGTCCATGCTAACCAACTTGGCATTGTGGCTTGTCCAAGTGCCTACATTTGGTCCACATCCTTCCTCTCCAAAGATCTGTCCAAAGTGTCTTTTGAATGTCAAAGTTGTGGCCACTTCTACAGTTGCCTTGGACAGTTCATCAAGACACTCTGAGTGAAAAGTTTGCCCTTTCAGTTCCTCTTATTTCTCTCTCCTCTCACCTTAAACCTCTCATATAATCTACGCTGGGAAAAGGACTTCGGGCATTCATTTTACCCATGCCCCTCACAATTTTATAGACATCCTGATCCTCCCATGCTCTGGGGAATAGAAATTCTAAAGTTATGTGAAAATTACATCCTATAAAGGAGCAACAGTAACCCCAGAAATTGGCTTACAGTGAACTGCAGCTCAGTTTCAAACAGCTTTGATTAGGAATCTAAAGTGCCAGCAAGTGGGAAAAAAAATAATTAAATGAATACGAGCTCACTTTTATCTTTCATAACTGAATATTTCTGATATTATTGTTTGTATATTCATAGCTTCAGAACAGGGGTCTGTGGGGAATTCATCATCAAAGTACCCAAGAGGATGACAATAACAGGCATCAATGACCACTGCCCTGTGGCACTGATCTTCACCATTATGAAACACTTTGTGTTTCTGGTGATGGAACACAACTAAACACACCTCCCAGAGATGCTGGACCCATTTCAATCCACTCATAGAAGAAACTATTCCACAGACAACACTACAGTCCTGTTCCTTCACACCATCCTGACCCACCTGGAGAACGCTGCCTCATACACCAAGCTACTGTTCATCAACTTCAGCTCAATATTTAATAGGGTCATTCCCCAGAGGCTGGTGGAGAAGCTGTTCTCACTGGGACTCAACACCCCTCTCTATAACTGGATTCTGGACTTCCTAATGGAAAGGCCACAGTCTGTCCGGGTCGGTAGTAGATTATCGAGCACCGTCATGCTGACCACTGACGCACCTCAGGGCTTTGTGGTCAGCCTGTTCCTGTTCACGCTACTGACCCATGACTGCTTTGCCTGATTCAGCTCCAACAGTATCATCAAGTTTGAAAATGACTCAACAGTATTTGGTTTCATCAACGAAGAGCCGCACTACATAAAAGAGGTGGAAAATATCATGATAATGATGGAAGTCTCAACGTGGACAAGGCGAAGGAGATGATCGTGGACTTCAGGTGGATCAGGAATGACTGCCCTCGACTACACATCAATAACGGTATTGGAGAGAGTGTAGAGCACCAAGTTCCTTAACTAGTGACCTATCATGAATGCACAACGTCTCCTCACTTGTCAGGAGGGCACAACAGTGACTGCAGTTTCTGAGAAGACTGAAGTTACCAAGACTACTGGCTGCCATTATATTCATCTTCTACAGGAGCTCTATTGAAAGCATCCTGGTCGGCTGCATCTCAGTGTGGTACGGTTGCTGCAGAGAAATGGATTGGAGGTCAATCCACAGGACCATAAGAGTGGCAGAGAGGATCACTGGAGTCTCCCTCCCCACCATCGATGTGATCTACTGGGATAGTTGTCTGAAGAGGGCGAGCAAAATCATTGAAGACCCCTTCCACCCTGCGCACAGCATCTTTTAGCTGATCCCATTGGGAAAAAGAAACAGGAGGATCAGAGCCAGCACCACCAGGCTGAGGAACAGCTTCCTCCCACAGGCACTGTGGGAATGCTGAATGACCAAAGGAACTTCTCACGCTAACCATCTGGGACTCTCATATTTACAAAACAATATTTATTTATGTCTATGAATTCTTGCATATGCATTTTTGTATGTTTTGCTCTGAGAACTGGAGAACACAGTTTCATCAGGTTGTACTTGTGCAGTCAGAGGACAGTAAACTTGACTTGTTAATATATTTCAATTGCCTCCCTCAAATGCAACTCTTCCCAATTTGTGGTCCATGACACCACACAAGGTTTTGGATGTATGGCACGAGGATATGGGACAGCATGGTGATGCAGCAGTTAGCATTATGGTCTCAAACCTATAGAGTTGGGAATTCCATTTTAGCCTCGGGTGCTCTGTGTGGAGTTTGCATTTTCTCTCTGTGATTTAGTGGTCCACTTACCTCCTACACCCCAAAGACATGCTGGTAACTCAATTGGCTACTACATATTGCCTTTTCATGTGATCATGTGACATTGAAAGGGGACTTTAGTGGGTGGAGGAGAAAACATAACTTGTAGTTATCTAGGATAAGAAGATAAGGAGGAAATGAACTCATGCAAATGTAATGAGTTTGCATGGGGCGCAGAAGAAGAGACGACTTATGGAATTGGTTTCCAGCAGTTATTCACTCCCTTTAGAAGACAAAATAATGCAACCATCATTGTCTTCTGGGTTTACTTTTTTTTTTAAGCCCCCTTTGCTCCCAGAGCAAGGTAACAGCAATGTGCATCCCATTCATCCTTTTCCTCAATGACACACATATATATTTTAACATTTCAATAGGTACTCAACGCTGCGTACACTGTATTAACTGAGAGCTTTTAAGATTTGCCCAGGAAAACATTTTGCATTTTAAAATATTTTCAAACTATTTAAAAGGAACTATATTTACAAGATGAAAACAGTGGCACCTAGTGGGAGAGTTAAAAACTATCTTAAAAAACTAACTAGCCAATATCATGCATTTAACAAGGAAATTCGGTACCTTTAGAAGACAAAATAAGACAACCATCATTGTCTTCTGGGTTTTCTTATTTTTTTTAAATCCTTTACTCCTAAGCAT
This sequence comes from Narcine bancroftii, assembly GCF_036971445.1. Lineage (NCBI taxonomy): Eukaryota > Metazoa > Chordata > Chondrichthyes > Torpediniformes > Narcinidae > Narcine > Narcine bancroftii. The sequence continues at coordinate 17,407,895 of NC_091482.1, read as the reverse complement.
GAGAAATAACAGAATTTACACTGTGAATTCTCAGCAAAGCTACATTGATCACCTGACCAGGACATGGTAATAGAGTCAAAACACCAGAAAGATAAAAATCATCCATAAAACTTACATTAATAGTTAAAACAATATAAAATTAATGGTAGAACACAATATACATTAGGATCGAGGACATAACCAATTAATTTTTCCAAGGAAAACATTTAAAATAGCCCAGTAGCAATTTTCTCTCCCACTTACCCTTAGCAAGGTAACAGCAGTGTGAGAGAGAGGAAGGGAGAGATTAGGAGGTGCACCGTCAAACTCATTCCCACTGGAAACATTATTAAAATGACTGTAAATGCAAGCAACTCATTGAGATAAAATACACAAATATAGAAATTATTAAAACCCGTTTTTAACTCTGTTACACAAATGAGGTTGCTCTGGCAGAAAATGTGAAGGTAAGCCCAAAGGGTTTCTATAAATATATTAAGAGTACAAGGATAGTGAGGGACAAAATTGGTCCCCTAGAAGATCCGAGTGGTCGTCTATGTGTGGAGCCTCATGAGATAGGGGAGATGTTGAACAGTTTTTGTTGCATCAGTATTTACTCAGAAAAATGGCAGAGTGTACAAGGAAGGAAGGGAACATAGAGGTTAAAGAGGAGGAGGTGCTTGCTGCCTTACAGCAAATAAAAGTTCATTTGGGTCTAGCACTAACATAGGAACAGCAATGGAAAATTCACCAGATAATGGTAAATTCAAAATATTTGTTTTTATTAAACTATCAATAACATATTTCTTACTTATCTCTAAACTTAACTCTAAAATTAACCCCACTATGCACAAGTGTGTGTGTGTGTGTGTGTGTGTAATTAAAGTCCCACTCTGAAAAATCAATTTTTAAAACAAGCATAATTTTAGCCTTGCTTGAAGTTCTTCAATTCTCATTTCAGAAATAATTATAAAGCACTCTTAAACATTATAACTTCAGGCCTCTTCACTCACAATTCTTTTGATGAGATGTCTTGAGAGAGAGTCTTTAAATAGAAGTGACCATCTTTTAAGCCACCAATGTACCTCCAGTGAAAAGGAGAATATAATTCCTTTCTTCCCAGGATCAAATCTTCTTTTTCACTGAAGATTTTGGAATCTGTTTTACACACAAAGAATCTGCCCTCTTTTCAAAGAGACAATGAATGTGGCTATTTTCTTCCACAACAAACCCAGGCAAGGGTTAAGTGAAGTGGCCATATAAAAATGGAATCAATAGTATTCTGCCCTCTTTTCCAAAGAGACAGTAAAGTCATCTACCTCATTTCAAAAGCAAAATTCTGTATTCTCCTTTTCACAAGACTAACATACAACAGCACCAATTCTGGTTACTGCAATTCAACCCTATCTTTCACATGGTTCCAACCTCTGTGTGTCACGGGACTTTGACTTCTGTACTCTCCAAACTGACCTGATCAAAAAAAAGTTTGAATTTGATAAAATGTTTTTCCAAATTATGACAGTTACATCATCAATGAGGTCAGTCCAAATTCTTGGAAACCACATGATTATCATTTTTTTTAAACCAAAATTTTGTTCCTTTTTCAAAACCACTTCTCATCTATAAGAACCTCTAACTTTGTAGCAGATGAAAACAAGGATGTTAACTGAAGGCTGCACCTAACAATTGGAGTCAGGTGACTAAGGCAATTGGATTTGAAAAGCTCAGATCAGCAGGAAGCTGATTGGGCAATAGAGATCATATGATCTCTTAACACAGGACGGTATTAATTCACTTCAACACAGCAGACAAGAGAGATGGTTTTTTTTTTGGGACTGGTGTTCATGTAGTAGTGAATAGGAAATTTACAGCTAACTATATTTTTTCTATGTCCTCACCTCTGTTCAAGAGGCTTAAGTGCTTTTGTTTAAAGGCAAATGGCTTGCTCAGCAGTTCTTATTGAGTACTGTGGTGATAATGTAGGTACTTCAGTTTTTAATAAAGCAAACACTCCATTGTTTTTGAATAGTTAAGAACCACTACAGATCCATTAGCTCTGTTCTTCCAAGATGCTGCAACTCTGAGAATGAGCTCTTCTCTGAGTACAATGGTTCTCTGGAAATGTGCTGTAACATGTGTGTGACCCTGTACCAGGGCACAACTAACTTAGTAAGAATACATATACAATATTTTAACTCTATAATTTACTTAACCTTAAGCTAAATATTGCTATTAACATAGGATCCATAACAACTCCCCTGGGCTTGATGATATTCCCTAGGACCTTGAGGGAGAAATTGTGGGAGCCCTGGCAGAAATATTTAAAATGTCTTTAGCCACGGGTGAGATGTTGGAGGATTTGAGGGTACTTCATGTTGTTCTATTGTTTAAAAAAGGCTTGAAAATTAAACCAGGAAATTATAGCCTGGTGAACCTGACATCAGTAGTAGGTAAGTTATTGGAGGGTGTTCTGAGAGATTGGATATACAAGTATTTGGACAGGCAAGGCCTGATTAAGGATATCCAGCATAGCTTTGTGCATGGTAGGTCATGTTTAATGAATCTTGTAGAACATTTTGAGGAGGCTTCCAAGAAAGTAGATGAAGGAAAGTCTGTGGATGTTGTTCACATGGACTTCAGTGAGGTATTTGGCCAAGTACCACATGGAAGGTAAGTTCAGAAGGTTCAGAAACTAGGTATCCATGGAGAGGTTGTAAATTGAATCTGAAATTGTCTGAATGGGAGAAGACACAATGGTAGGGGATGATTACTTCTCAGACTGGAGGCCTGTGATTAGTGCTGTGCTTCAGGGATTGATGCTGGGATCATTGCTGTTTGTTGTCTACATCAATGATCTGGAAGGTGATATGGTAAATTGGATCAGCAAGTTTGCTGATGTCACTAAGATTCAAGATGTTGTGGACGGTGAGGAAGGCTTTTGAAGCTTGCAGATGGATCTGGACCAACTGGAATAATGGGCCAGAAAATGACAGAGAATTTAATGCAGACAAGGGTGAGGTGATGCATGCTGGTGGAACAAAGGGATCTGGGAATATGTGGTTCCCTGAAAGTGGCATCACAGGCAGACAGATTTGTAAGGAAAGCTCATAAATCCAAGTATTTAGTATAGGAGTTGGGATGTTATGGTGAGGTTGTACAAGACATTGGCGAGGGCAAATTTGGAGTGTTTGTGCAGTTCTAGATGCCAAACTACAGGAAGGATATTAATAAGATTGAAAGAGTGCAGAGAAGATTTACTAGGATCTTGCCAGGTCTTCAGGAGTTGAGTTACAGGGAACGATTAAACAGGTTAAGACTTTATTCTTTAGAGCGTAGAAGAATGAGGAGATATTTGATAGAGGATTACAAAATTATGAGGGGTATAGACAGAGTAAATATGAGTAGGCTCTTTCTATTTAAATTAGGAGAGATAAATATGAGAGGACATGGCTATACGGTGAAAGGGTTAGGGGGAAGATTAGGGGGAACTTCTTCGCTCAGAGAATGATGGGAGTGTGGAATGAGCTGCCATCTGATATGGTAAATGCAGGCTCACTCTTGTTTTAATATGTTGAATAGATATATGGATGGGAGAGGTCTGGAGGGTTATGGACTGGATGCATGTCAATAGGACTAGTGGAATAATATTTCAGCACAGACTACAAGGGCCAAATGGCCTGCTTTCTATGCTGTAGTGTTCTGTGCTTCTATTGTTCTGCTGGGATCTAGCATGTTCAATATTCTGAATGATCACTTTCATGTAAGAACAAGTATGTCAGATATAGAACAGAACACTAAACACAGCACAGACCCTACAGCCCTCAATGTTCTGCTAACTATATATTCTTTCCAAAATAAAAGAAATGAAACCCTTCCTACCTCATAACCCTCTGTTTCGTCCTTGTGCCTGTCTAATAGTCTATTAAATGACCTAATGTATCTTCTATGGATCTATTATATTCTTCACTATTAACTGAACCATGGGTTAAAAACGTGCATCTCCACCTATAATGACATCTTCCTGCCTCTCATTTTCCCAGAAAGTAGGTGGGATGTCTGGGATGGTTGAGCAATGTATTTGAGTGACATGCTCCCCGTGGTTTAATGGCTGGAAGTATAAGCTCTGACGTGTATAATATGGGAGATGGCACACATGGTTGTTTAGTATGATACTGGTTGACAGATTATTGAGAGCTGATTTCAGTGGAACTAATTGAGACAGAAAACAATGCACTGATACTGCTACAGTGTAATAGACCAGGCAGTGAGGTTGGTGTCACTCAGTGCAGTAACTCATGGTGTCACCCACCACCCTCGCCCCCACCCTCCTCCCATACCAAACTATACAGAATCCTTAGTGATGTTTTTTGTAGTAAAGTTACTTGTCAATTGTAATTCCCGTAAATGCAGTGGAAATAGTAGTGAGATAAACAAATAGCAAAATTAAAATTACACTTTTAAATTATAATATCAATTTACATAATTCTCAAAAATGTTATTAATATCGGTTCACAAATTCTAATGTCCACAATATTGTAACTAAAACACTAGAAAATTGGAGAAAAGCAGCGAGTATAAAAACACCAGCAACAATGAAAACAACAACGTGTGCTTGTTTCACGTGCAGATGAAACCACGGGATTTGAAGCACCATTGTCGTTGGGTTATATAAATGACTGGAGCACATTAAAAGGCTCAAAAAGTAGAGTTTTAGGAATATCGATACATGTAAGCTGGGTTTTTGAAAAATATTTTTGCTGTTATAACTTAACTACAGAGATTTTTTATAAATTATAATAAATTTCTGCTGAAACACTGCACAAAAATTTTATACAGTCATTTTGGTGACACTCCCATCCCCACGCCCCCCCCCCCCACCCCAGTGAGATCAGGTAACTTCATGGCAGAGAATCCCACAACCCTCGAGTGCTAAACCAGATGGACCGAGCACCTACAGGCAAATTCAGTAATTAGAAGAGAAATAGTCGTTTGCTCTAACCAGTCCTTCAAACAGGCATATCAGTGCCCGCTTTCTGCCCACTCTCTCCCCTTCACTAAAATAGCTGCCAACATTTCCTCTTAATTAAATTCTGAAAATATCTTCTGTGGAGTGAGGAAGAGTGATCCCCTGAGTCCGCAGTCATGACAGTCGGTCACCACTAATTCAAAGTAGTGGAGGAAAGGTGTGGAATTGTAAATTAATGAAAGATTAGCTTGAGATGGAATTTCAAGGAACATGACACATTCACCTCTGCCGAGAGACTCGGGGCCCAAGCTCATTGGATATTTAATAGAGTGGATTGAAATAAATTGAAGCCTGGAAATATTACATTAGGAAACACTGGTTCACTAATTAGTAAGGCAATTGCATGGCTAAATTAGATGAACATTTACTTAATTGGGTTTTGCTTACAGTAAATCAATTATGCAAATATAAATCACGCGTCCACACTGTAATTATAATTTATATTATTTGGTAGTTTGAAAACCTAGATACATGCTGGTCTTGGTAATGGAGTCTATTTTGGAGGTTCGTTTAATGTCATATGTTCGATATTCAACAATATTTAATTCCAATGAAAATGGAATATTTAGGTATTGTTCCAATATTAAAAAGCCTTCAAGATATAATATTTGACTGGTGATCTGGCCTATAATTTCTGAACTCTCCCTCTTACCTCTTTTTTTTGGATATTGAAATTATGCAACATGTAACTTTCTTCAGTGACCATTTACTGACTATTTAAATGACCTTGAATCTTGATTATCACAATTATTATTACTTCATTTATTTGATTCTTGTTCCCCAATTAAAAAGTGCATCTCATGTTGATGCTCTGGGAAAATTCTCGCCAATGTCCACTCATGGTTGACTGCATTAGAAAATTACCCAGTGCATTGTTACATCATTGGGAAGTTAAACTAACAATCATAAATTGCATTCATTTTGTTCATTCCCTGATTAATGACCACCAGCACCCATTTACACACTTTAGCAGCATTACATATAAATTCTGCATTAATATATTGCATCCCTCTGGGGGGGAAAACTCTGCTCATTCAAGATAATATGTTTCTACTGTATTTAAAAGGTAATTAATTGAAAGGACAATGGCCATCAAGATATTTAGGCTTAGATTTCCAGCTCAAAGGCTGAATAATTTTACAACTTTTATGGAATAGACACAAGTGTATTCACAAGAGTGAATAATGAAATATGTCATAGTGAATATTTAGCAGCTCAAATTTTGTGAAAAATTCTGGAAATTGACCTGGCTGCACTGCAGGAATACCTTCACCATATGGACTGCAACATTTCAGGAAGGTAGCTTGCCACCATCCTCTCAAGGGCAATTAGTCTTGGGCAATAACTGTTGGCCCTGCCAGTGATGCCTACGTCCCATGAATTCATATAACTGAAGAGGAATGAGTTTAATTAACTGACCAATCTGCTATAAACAAGCAATGTGGCATCTAATTCAGCTCTGGAATTCCATGGATTCCGATCACATTCCAAGCAGAAAGTACAGGAAATTATGGAGCGCCCATTCATAAAGTTGAGGAGAGGGGGAGAAACTACTGCATACCAAAGAGCACATTGTTCCAATGGAGACAACTACACCTCACTAAATTTGCCATAAAAATATGATTGAATAAAAATATGATTGATTGGAAGTTAGGGATGGAACCATCCTAGAGAGATACAGAATAAGATGGTGAATGGAGGTGACCATAGCAGATCACTCCAGTATCATACCCTTTTCTGTCAGACAACTGGGTTCACAAACAAGATTCCTTTTAATGTCATGTAATATTACACAAATTTACTTCTGCCTGCTGTAAGGCAGACAAAGAGCTACCATTAGTGTTGTCCAGCTCCCCTTACAGTAAGGGAGAAAGAGAAGCAAAACAGAGTCCCTTCAGAGATGCTGAGTCTCTGGATTCACCTTCAGTGTTCCCACAGCCTCTGCAACCGTACAGACATCAGTTCGATCAAAGTTCAGATTTATTGTCAGAATGCACATTTGACATCACATACAACCCTGAGATTCTTTTTCAAGATTCAATTTATTATCATAGTAATAAAACAGTGTCATATTACATGAAATTTCTTTTTGCCTGCTCTTTTCCCTTGCTGACATTTCTGTCCATGGTCTCATGCGCTGTCAGACTGAGAACATTCACAAATTGGAGGAACAAAAGCTTATCTTCCATCTAGGTACCCTCCAACCAGATTGATATTAACATTGACCTCTGGTTTCCATTCAGCTCCCCCACCCATCCCCCCCATCCCCGCAACCCCCACCACCATCTCCTTTCCTCTAGTTCTTTCTCTCTTCTTTTCCCTCTGTCTCTTTTCACAGATCCAAAGTAAATTCTCACTTTTCCTCTTATTATATCCAATCAACACCTTTTGTTTGTGCCCTGGACTCCTCCCCCTCACATTCTTCCCCCTTTCTCCCAGTCTTTAAAAAGATGCCCGCCTGCTATTGGTTTACATCTTGAAGAAGGGCTCAGGCCTGAGACGTTGGTAATATATCTTTACTTTCAATGGACTCTTTGAGACCGGCCGAGTTCCTCCAACATTTACTGTGTGTTTTCACACCTCCAGGGACCCAGGTTGAATCTTGTTTTGCAACGCTGTTGGTGTGGAATTGGTATGTTTTTCTTCCCCATGAGCACTTGCCTTTCTTTCAGGTGCTCCCATTTCTTCCTACAAAAAGGGATCTCAGATGCATCTGCCCTTTTGCCACATCTCTTCCAGAGCACGGATGGGATTCAGCTTCCATCCCAGGATCTTCTTCCTGTCCCCTCCTCTTTCAGCATTGCAGAGGGATCTTTCCCTCCATGACTTCTTGGCTTGTCCTTCCAAGGATCCAAACTGTCCTTCCAAGTGAAGCAATTGTATCAATCAAGTGCTTACAATATAATTTCCTCATCACTGGAGAAGGTTAAATCAGATTGGGTGAGCAATGTAGTGCATGAGAACTTCATGACATGGCAGGAATAAAGCTCCTGAGGAATAAAAGTTATAAAAGATTTTGTACTCTTGTAAGTGACCAAGGTAAGTGAAGACATCATAACACAGAATGCTGGAAAGGTCAAGCAAAATCTGTGGAGGCAAAAGGTATAAGCTGAGATTTTGGGTCAAGACCTTACATCCGGACTGCGAGGTGAGACGAAACATTCCGAATATTGAGTGGGATTGGACTGGGAGGATAGATGGTTGGAGGGAGGTGACAGGTTGAACCCGACGGGAAAGGAATGAAGGGCAGATGAAGGACGGAATGGAAAAGGTAAACAGTACGTCTCATCTCCCAATAACTGCAACATTAGCCTTTCACATTGCTCCATTCAATTCTTCTCTATGGCCTGCAAATTTATTCATCGCCCTCGACATTTCAAATGAGTGAATATGACGGAGAGAGACAAAAAATCTGAAATAAATTGGACAAACCAGTTAACTTCGACGTATAATGAACCATGACATAAAACATTATGATGGTCCGGTTTAAGATTTATGGGCTATTTACTAGTTTTAACCATATGAATACTCAGTAAAGTTTTAATAATTCCTGTAAAAAAAATGATGTTGCTGTTAATTCTTTTTTTCACTATCTTACAAATTCGCGCATAGTACAATGTTGTTTTATTCCTTTTGAATGCAGAGGATTTGGTGGAAACATAAAAGGTCGTCTGAGTCTAAAATAATATAACAAATAGTTTATGAAACTACGCCAATTGCATCATATGGCTGCTTCGTTTTTAATCTTACCTCTTTGGAAGAGAAGGCCCTCCCTTTCTGTATTCCCCTGTTGAAGATGAGATGTGACTTACAGAGACGTATAAGATTATGAGGGGCTTAGATTGAATCTACAGGCAGCTCCTTTTCCAAGGGCATCAATAGCAAATACCAGAGGATGTCTGTTTAGGTGAGTGGAAGAAAGTTTAGGGAAGATGCCACAGGTAAGGTTTTTTTTTACACAGAGTGTGGTGGGTGCCTGGAGTAATGCCATGGTGCTCCGTGGTTTAGAAAGGGATAGATGTTCTGTGGTTAGCGAAGGATTAGTTAAGGCAGAAAGAAAAAGGTTGAGAACTACTGCTCTAAGTGCTAAAATAGTTGTCTCATCATCTTGATAATCCCTTCAAATGGAAAAAACAAATAAGGAGTAAGTGTTTCAGTGATTCTTTGGCTGAGTTGAATTTGTATTTTCAACTATATTTATGCACATGCCAAATGTAGATCTGGAAATTACATTAACTGGTTACTAATGTAGGGGCAAATGATTTTAGAATCATGAGTTCAAAGAAACTGAAAAATTCAACTTTTCATAAAGAAGGCTGGAACTTGTATTTAAAAAAAAAAGCATGAGTAAAATTCATCCGAAATTTCTTGCTGGTAACCTTACCCAGAATGGCCCGTACTTAACTGCTGTTCTACCTCAATGTTTCACTGTCTTCTAAGTTTCTTAGCATCATTCTAAATGATCCAAGTTGCGGGGTCGTGGCAAGATGGCGTAGAGTCTAGACGTGCAGTCTCAACATCTCTGGCCAGACTTTTAAATACCTGTTTTTTAACCCTTTGTTTCCAAGTTTAAACTTTTTAAATTTTAGTTTAAAGTATTAAGAAATTATTATGGCCACTAATGGTAAAAAAGACTAAATCTCAAGTGCAAAAGAAGATACATTTTCGAAGTGTTGAAGATCTGGGGCCTTGACGACTTGAAACAGCCCCAGGCTCAATTTCTTCATTGCGTAAATCCCAAAGACCGCCTGTGGAGGCTGAGAAGGAAATTCATCAGGCAGCATTACAATCTGAAGAAATCGTTTTTTTTTCACGAATTGATTTGAAAACAACAAGATGTGGGGGGAGATCAGTGGCGACTCCCTGAAGAAGGCGGGATGCCGTCGCTGGGAGTCCAGACCCGCAGTAAAACTTTTAAAATGTCTTCTGTTGGATTGCAGCAGGAGCTGCAGTTACCTTGTTCTGCCACCATGTCAGAGAGAGCAGAGCTGAGATTTACCGAATCACAGTGTATGCAAATGAATGCAGTTATTCAAGCTGTTATAAAACCTGAAATGGACTTTTTGACATCTCAAATGAATGAAATGGCTCAAATGAATGCTGGTATAAGTTCAGAATTAAATATGGTTAAGACACGTGTGGATGCATCTTATGAAGAATTTTAAAAATTTCAGACTGCTTTTTTGCACTGTAAACAACAAGTGACTTACTTCTAACACAGAAAAAGTGTTGAAGGTGGAAAAATCAGTCATAGAATTAGGAGATCGTGAGAAGGAGCTAGAAAGAAAAATAGATTATTTGGAAAATTAAAGCAGAAGGAATAATGTGAAAATTGTTGGTTTGCCAGAAGGTATAGAAGGACAAGATCCACTTCATTTTTTTAAAGACTGGATTCCGCAAATATTAGGGCAAGAATTTTTCTCTGGGGGATTGGCACTGGAAAGAGCTCAAAGAGCTTTAAGAAGAATACCCTCAACTGGTCAACCCCCCGAGAGCGGTAATAATTCGATGTTTGAGTTATTTGGATAGAGAAGCAATACTTCGACTTGCAGTACAAAATGCGAGACAACGACAAACCCCATTATTGATTCAGAATAGCAGAGTCTTTTTTTTATCCTGATCTGAGTCAAGATGTCATTCAACGTCGACGTCGATTTAATCCAGTTAAAGAAGTCTTGTGGCGTAAAGGTTATAAGTCTACTTTCGTTACCCTGCAGTTTTGAAGGTCTTTTACAGAGACTATCAATTTCGGTTTTTTGAAACTGATTGTGAAGCAATGATTTGTGCTGACACATTGTCAGATATAAGAGGACAAAGACGTAGCCCACCATTATCTCCTAAAGAAAAGTCTGGTGGTTCTGGAAACGGAAGAAATGGCAGAAATGGGAAAAATGGGAATGGAAAGAGTCCACCTTCTTCTGAAATGGGATCTTCGAGATTGGAGTCTTTTGGATGAAAAGAAGAATTTTCTTATTTTATTTTTTCTTTTTTGTTATTATGATACTTAATTGATGTATATGTCATATATTATTTGTTTTTTGAATGAATAAATAAAGTTTTTAAAAAAATGTTACCAATTTGCCATAAAATATTCGAGGTGACTCAAGATGAACATCTGTGATTCAATAGAACATTTTTGTATTCCTGAATGTATCAGGGATATAGCTGAAAGTCTTCCAAAGACTCATTATTTTCTATGTTGATGCATTAAGGTCAACATTCATGAAATTGTGCAATGTAGTTCAAAGGTATCCTTTTAAAATATGGATGACTGTGGATTGCAAGGGAGAAAGATTCAAATTGTAGGAGGCAACGAAAGAGATAAGTTCAATAAATTGCAACATTTCAAACTAACCCTACCCAAACCAACCTTCTTCCTTCATCTCTCCACAGAGTACAGATTCATACTTAGCTATGACCAAAGAAGCATCACACTGACTACAATCCTGTACTCCGTACAATAAGACATAATTGCAAGAACACTGCAGATGTTGGAAAACAGCAATTAGAACCAGAAAAATCATGCAAACTTTCAGCAGGCCAAATAGCATCTGTAGAGTTAATGTTTCAGGTTAAAGTTCCTTTATCAGAACTCCATGCCACACAAGGCACTTAATCTGACCCAGGATGAATGAGAATCCAATCCATTATGAACTAGTACCAAATGTATAAACCTGGCAGTAAAATATCTGCAAACACACACACTCCCAGAGTAGTGCATTTTATTGCCAGCTGAATATATTGTCTTCAAATATTCTGTGATTGAAATAGTCCAGCAGATATTGAAATATATTATTGAAGCATATTCAAATACTTTGTGATCACCCGATCACTCATTATTAGTATGTTGAGAAAAGACATCATGAATTCAACAATCTTGAAAATTGTTTTACTGTGTTTCATCTGGCATTTGGCAGGGGAAACAAACAAATTGGGCATTTCTTCCTTCAGTCTCTGGACCAAATTCCATTCATTCCAATATCTTCAGCTCATTCTACAGGATGTTGACAATATATTCAACCTTGAAATGATTGCTCCTCAACATCATTCAAAATACAAATCAATGGACCTTCAGATCAATGTTGTTCAGGTGGTCAAATCGATAACATCTAAAATTGGAACTGTAAAAATAAATGAGGTAGTTGTATCATCCCAGAGCAGTTTATTGCCAATAAACCCCAGACAGTAATTAAATGCAGGAAAGACAACAGGCCCTTTGCACACAGCAAACTCCCACAATCGGCAATGTAACAATGACATCGTAATCTATCTTCTGGTGACGTTGATTGAGGGACGACTACTGGCAGGTACACCAGAGATAATGCTATTGGTCTTTTTCAAAATAGTGCCATGGGATCTTCCACCTTAGGGAGCAGATAACCTCTGAATTTAATGCTTCATCTAAATGACAGCCCCCTGCGTCCCCCGGCATTGCATCAGATTGTCATTCCAGTTGCTTGTTTTCATGTCCCTAGAAAGGTGTGCTCTGATGCAGAGGCAAGAGCAGATTTGAGCTGAATTGAGATTTGAGCTGAATTGAGATATTAACTCATATTGCCACTATATTTAGTCTCTCATAGCCTTCTAATACTGACATTTCTACTGATGCAGTCTCAACAAAACCCTGCTGCAAGGCAGTACTTGTTTGAACAATACTAAATAACACAATTCCTGCCCTGCCTTTCCCATTGTCTTTATAATATTTTTTTTTGAAGATCACATCCCTTATTAACCTGATGAAATCATCTTTCACCCTGCCAGCACCCTTCATCATATTAATAACACCAAATAGATCTCAGCTTTACTTTCTCCATAACCAAAACACTGTAACTCCTACATCCACCTTTATTAGAACTTTGTTTATGGTACCATGTGATTGCAGTTACACTGTTTGACGCTCTTTATTTTGTTGTCAAATAAGACACCCAAAGCCACACAGTTTTCTCACTTTGTCTCATCCATGGCCTTTTGAAAAGGTAATATTATTTCTGATCTTCTGCATTTTATGGCTGCCAATTCAAGGCACAAATTGCAAAAGGAAGCTCTTGTAAAACAGTGCCATGACTAAGGAGGAACAAGTTCCAGGAAAGACACAATAGGTTTACTTTGCGCTTCAGGCAAAACTTCTTCAAATACCAAAATCCAGAAAGCAGCATCTTAAAATCCCCACTATTGTATCTGGGGCTTATGCCACCCCTTGAGAATGTGCTCTTGCAACATTCAGCCATTTGTGAAGCTGTCCGCAGGTTCTATTTTCATCAAAATGACTATCAAACCATTCTTTTTCCTTTATTCCCAAGCCATTTAAAGACCCTGATGCACGATCAATTGCACAAAGACTGAGGCAGTCAAAACTGAAGGCTTTTATTTGCAAGTGTTGCTCGTTCACAATGACCCTGACTCAAACTGAGGGCAGGCTTGTGGCACGACAGCCCTTTATGGGGAGAAAGGGGAGGAGTCACGAGCTGGTCAGTGAGAGCAGGGTCAAACAGAAAAGGTCATGTCATTTACATATAATGACAATGACATTAAGTACATATTCACAGACTTGTTCATTTAAATCTAACTGAGGGTTGAAAAAAAACAAGTGTTTCATAAGTAAATAGAATGTCAAAGCCATAAAGAAACCAACAACATCAATTTGCACTTTCGAAACAAATCTAATGTAGAAAAATACGTAAGGCACCGCAGAAAGACGAACGAGATCAAAAATGTTATTACAGGCAGTCCCCAGGTTATGAACGAGTTCCGTTACCTGGGTCTATCCATAGCCGAAGTTGTACGTAATGCAGAACAGGTACTTACAGTTCTTAATCAGCGTTAATGAGGTAATGTTATGTGCATGGATCAAATGGGGGCACAATGTGCATTATGTGCTTTTACGCACAGGCGCGAATTGAGAAACAACCTGTTCGTAAGTTGGAGTTGTGCATAACCCGGACGTTCATAACCAGGGGACTGCCTATATTGTGAATTCTGCTTACTGAAAGCAGAACAAAATACAACACCCTAAAATGTTCTTCTGTGCTTTCCATGCATTTTATAATTATCCTTGGGACATATGAATTAACATCTATGAAATAGTAATCAGATAAATTAAGTATATCTCATATTTCTGGTCCAACTGACATTTAAGAACTGAATATTGATCAATAATTGTATCACGATTGACACAGAAAAAGTGTTTTAAAAAGACATTTTACTTAGAATAGGAGAATAATCTTTTATTTTGAAGTATTGAATTCATTTGTGAGGCTAGATTTGGAAAGCTGTAATTATATTAAGTATTTAAGAGTGAATAGATATGTGGTAAATAACAGACACTCAGGATCCTGATCAACATTATAATTTTTTGACAATTTACATTTGCTCTTATCAAGGGTGAATAATATTACAGTATTAGATTACTGGTATCCAGAATTCAAGCATCCGGCAGCCTCAAGGAAACTGCAAAAACATTGAGGAAAATACATTTAAAAATTAAAATAATTAAGTATTAAATAAAAAGTAAAATATGTAAATTTAAAATAGCAAAAGTAAATGTTCTCTAAAGTAGCATGTAAATCTTTGCAGAAGATGTGACCAAATATTCAGCCAGCGAAGTGCCTTGGTCGTGCTTTACTCACAGCAGCTGTTTGAATAAAGTTGCATTTGAATAAAATGGCATCGCCCAGGATGAAGAGCTGGTTGATGCTGCTCATTGTTGGGGTGACTCTCTTAAAGTGATTCCTCATCCTTGCTGAGTAAGAGTTGCCCCAGTCAGAGGCTTTATCTGTAAACTTGGGGGAGGGAGGGGGTTAGTTATCTATCATGTAATTGTTCATCTTTCAGGCAGCAGGAACTTGCAGATGCAGTGGGAGTTATATGTTTTCAAAGAATATGACAGGAAATAATGTAAAATGCTTTAAGTTTATATAATCATGCAAGTGAAGTTTGTTCAGTGTAAGTACAATGGAGTGTTTTTGTCTTTTAAACTGTTCATTCTTCATGCAGGTGTATTAGTTAGAGAAAGTCTCAAGCAACCGGAAAACACATTTATTCGGCATCTACCAATCTCTGTAGATGTTAGATTCCAGAGGCATCCTATGGGATTCACGAGATGAAAGCTGCTGTTTCTGTAAACCTTTTACAGAGAGGTTGGTTTTATACGATGAAAAGAATTTTAGAAAAATGGAAATTTATAATATTGAAGGACGCAACATTGGGCGATAGGGTGTTACAGTTGTCGCAGCAAACAAGGACAGACGCAAAATATCTGAACTGATATTGACACTTCAGATCAAAACAGGATTAATAATTCATGTTACCTCATGAATGCCCCTTCCATTGTGCAAGACATCAATAGAAACAGTGTTAACTTTTCATCGTGATCTATTTTTTTTTCTTTTTTTGCATTGAACGGTACCAAATGTTTATCCTATATACTATGACAAACTGAATCTAAATAAGAACTGTTCCTACAAATGTGACTAAAAGACGGAACTCCTTTGTAACCTGGGGACTGTCTATATTTCGTATTGCGTGTTGGTCTGTATCAACATTTATAATAGCAGAACCTTTCTGCTTTACATATGATACACAGCATAATGAATAAGCAGCTCCGATATTTTTTTTCATTCTGTCAAAGGTAAGCAAGCATTTCTAATGAGATGTAGAATTCCTAAAACGCTTTGGGACATAAGGTAAGATGGAGTGCTTATTTGTGGTTGAATGCCAAAGATAATTTCAACACACCAGTTGAGGCACCTAGCCAAAAAAGTAATTATTTTTTTGACAGCAGCTGTGATATGCCTCTCGACATAAACTCTAAATAAGAAACCTAAACCATTAGCTCCAGATGATGCTCATGTTTTGGAATAAGTATCAGTGTAAAATGCGATATTCCACCTCCAAGGCATCGAGTAAACCAGTTCTGCTCACTACAGTGCGAATAAGATCCATTTCTGGTTCCATCCAACTTAAAGAATTAAAGTTTGCAAGGAATGTCTGATTGATACTTGGAGTGATCTTCTGAACACCCTACAATGTCACATAATTCCTGAGATGATTTAAAACAAAACATTTTTAATAAGCTCACCGGAAAACACAGAGAAGGGCACATCAAAAGTGGAATTTGTACACGACGTCATGAATGTATCAAAGGTTATTTCTCCAAATGCAAGATTGCAAAATATCTTAGCATGCTGCTCATAACGGCCTATTTGGGTAAGAATGTTCCCAGCAGCCAATGTTCCACACTCAGGACAGATTGATAGAATTTACCCTTAATTTCACTAATGTTTTTCAAAAGATATGCTGCTAGGCATGTCATCAGTTAAATTGAGTTTTTAATGTAACTTGCTTGAAGAAAATTATATGTTTGGTTCCCTGACCATTCCAATTAGAATCAAAGGTTTTACCCTAATTCATTTCAATTCAGTGGAATCAGGCTTCTTGCTTCAAGTTTCTGGCAGTATCTTACAATAATTTTCAAAATGACCCATATGTAAATTGACTTTTTAGTGGTTCAGATGTTTGACTAATAGAATTATAAATTTCAGGTAGTGCCCAATTTATGTTAAAAGGGCAGCACGGTTGGCATAATGCTGTAACAACCGGGGTTCGAATCTGACATTGTCTGTAAATAGTTTGTATGTTCTCGCCATGTCTGTGTGGGTTTCCTCCAGGTGCTCTGGTTTCCTTCCACCCTTTAAAAATGTACCAGGGTTGTAGGTCAATTGCTTGTAACTGGGCAACACGAACACGCGGGCCAAAAGTGTCTGTTACCGTGCTGCACGTCTAAACTAAATTAAATAAATTGAATTTTGAAAAAGTGAAGTCTAAGAAGAGGAAAATAAAGCAGAATACAGAACCTATTGCGGATGTGAGTTTCTTAACACAAATGAGAACCAACCAAGGGAGAGCCAGAGGTGATACAAGGCTAAATAGGAAATCAACTTATGGAGACAGAGACAAGATGAGGTTGTAAATGAATTTTTACAAAGGAACAAGATGCTACAGAAGTCATGGCAAAGGAAGGTGTGGCTGACATTCAATATTGATGAAATAGCAATTAAGAAGAGATAATAGAAATGCATGCTGCACTTAAATGGAAAATTCCAAGGTGGGGGAGAAAACTGGAGAAATTACAGTCATTTTCCATGCATCTGTGGATTCAGGAGTGGCAATGCTTAATAAAGTGTGCAAATTTTTACACTTATTCAAAAATAGATAAACTTAATAACTATAGTTTAACGATGGTGAGGGGAAATGCAAGAAACTATATATAACTGGCAATCAGCTGGACACACAGAATTGATTAAAGAGATCAAGCATAATTTGCTAAAGAGCAAATAGGTTTGGATTGGATAAGTGGAATTGACCTCCTTAAACAGAAAAGGAAATGAGAGGATTTGACAGAAATACTTATAGTCATGGAGGTTATGAACAGGGAAGATAGAAATAAATGGTTCCCATTGATGAACAAGTCTAGAACATTGGGATGCAGGGTGAAGAAGATGGGTAGAAGAAAGAGGGCAATGTGAGGATAAAGCCTTTTAATGCAGCAGGTATTTAGGGGTAGAATGCCCTGCCAGATGTAGAAGTGGAGATAAATTCAATTGTAGCATTCAAAACCAAACTGAGGACAAAAAAATGGCGGACCTGCTGCAACAGGAGGTCCAGACCCAGGAGAGAGGGAGCGGAGACACAACGCTGCTCCACAGGGGTCCTACTGCCTGGTTTCCTGTTGACGGCTCTGCACAGACTTTAAACAGGATATTAGAGGAGCCAATGGTGCTTTTTTTTAATATAAATCCAGTAACCACAGAAGTCTGCGCCCAAGATGACATAGGTAGCAGAGGATTGCAGGGGTTTGCAGACTCTGAGGGAGCAGGAGCAGCATAGAGCATCGGAAATGGGAAGAACACCCCCTCCTCCTCGCTGAGAAGGAGAAGCATGTGAGACGTCGCTACAGGCAAGGTGACTATGGCAGTGGGCCAGTGAAGATTTACTAGGATGCTGGCCGGACTTCAGGAACTGAATTACCGAGAAAAGTTAAACAGGTTGGGACTTTATTCCCTGGAGTGAAGAAAAATGAGGGGAGATTTGATAGAGGCATTTAAAATTATGTGGGATATAAACAGAATAAATATAGGTATGCTTTTTCCACAGAGGGTAGGTGAGATACAAAGCGGAGGACATGGAGTAAGGGTGAAAGGGGAAAAGTTTAGTGGGAACATTTGGAGGAACTTCACACAGAGAGTGGTGGGGGGTTTGGATCGAGCTGTCAACTGAAGTGCTCAATTTTAACAATGAACAAGAATTTTGCACCTGGATGGGAAGGGTATGGACTGGTCGCAGGTCAGTGGAAGTCAGCAGAAAAATAGTTTGGCACAGATAAGAAGGGACAAAGGACCTGTTTCTGTGCTGTAATGTTCTAAGGATCTCTGGTTCTAGAACAGTCTTGACAGACTGAATAGTCTAGTTACTTGCTGTAACCTCTCTGCAAATTTATAACCAATCAGACCAGGAAAACAAAATCAGCGCACAAAATCTCTCCCCACATTACTGTGAGAATTATAATCCAATGCAAGCAGAAACAGATGTTTGAACATCCATTTACAATCATCCTCAATTCTCAGGCTTGGCCACGTTAACTGCAGTGCTGGCACCTGTGCTTTTTGTTAATCGGCTTAAAGAAAAAAAAACCCATCATCGTACATGATCTCCAGAGGACGACAATGAATGAATCAAAAGCATGGAAAATGGGTAGGAAATGGGAATTGCAGCATTTCCCCAGAACCAATGGAGACACAGAAATTATTAATTCTGGGAACCAATCACAGCAAATTCAAATGTTTGGAAGTCCGAGAAGGTCCATCTGGGGACCATGCCACGACAGATATGACTCTCTGAGACCGTTTACCTTGAAGGATCCTATGAGTGATGTGAGACACCGAGAGGGTCCATCTGGGGACCATGCTGCGAGAGATGCGACTCTCTGAGACAGTCTACCTCGAAGGATGTTGTGAGTGATGTGAGACATCGAGAGGGGTCTATCTGGGGACCATGCTGCGAGAGATGCGACTCTCTGAGACAGTCTACCTCGAAGGACGCTGTGAGTGATGTGTGACACTGAGAGTGTCCATCTGGGGACCATGCTGTGAGAGATGTGACTCTCTGAGACAGTCTACCTCGAAGGACGCTGTGAGTGATGTGAGACACCGAGAGGGTCCATCTGGGGACCATGCTGCGAGAGATGTGACTCTCTGAGACAGTCTACCTCGAAGGACGCTGTGAGTGATGTGAGGCACCGAGAGGGTCCATCTGGGGACCATGCTGCGAGAGATGTGACTCTCTGAGACAGTCTACCTCGAAGGACACTGTGAGTGATGTGAGACAATAAGAGGTTCTATCTGGCACAACACTGAGAGTGATGTGGGACACCGAGGGGATCTATCTGGAGACCGTGCTGAGAGTGATGTGGGGAGGCGGTGACAGTGGCGGAGTGTGAGAGGAATGTGCCAGGCAGTGGAGGCTGATGAGAACATGGAGAACTGGTTGACAGCGAGGGAGAGGAACCAGATCGGAGTGACTAATTCTCATTGGGAAGCTGCTGTTATTTTATGTACCAATTTTACATTTGCCTGCTCTGTTAATGTTAAAGTTGAAATGAAATGTTACCATTGTCACGATCAATCTGTTTCCAATCTTTTTATTACTTGTAAGCATACAAAAAAGAAACATAATATATAGAATCCAAGGTTACAGAATATATATCAAACGAGTATGCATCATAAACAAACAGTAATTGATTCCCCACAGCTCTATTATTCAAACTAATCCTAAACTAAATAAACAGCCTGACCCCATAACCTTATAGTAGAAATTAGTTGGGATGCCTTAAACCAATAAATTCAATAATAAACAAGAAAATGTTCCATAGCATAAATGACAATAGTTGACACGAGGGAGAAACAATGATAAACCATATGGTATTAAAGTGGGTTTAAAAATCATGAAACAAATTCACAAAAGGGTGCCACATTCTATCAAACTTAATATCGGTGTCAGTTATAGCACATCTAATCTTCTCTAAATTTAAACAAACTAAAGTTTGGCACATCCACTGGACATAGGTAGGTGGAATCGAATCTTTCCGCCTAAGCAAAATAGTGTGTTAATTCTGGAACATTTTGTGTGAATGCTACAAGGTGCCAGAGCCTAGTGACTGTGAGAGCTGCCATAATGGCATGTCATTTTACTGTATCTCTGTCCACATGACAATGAACAATTCAGTAGTTTAATCGTCAATAGGTTGTGACATCCGAGGTTCCAAAGATTATGGAATTTAAGAGCAAGGAGGTTGTGCTGCCGCTGTACAGAGTATCGGTGAGGGCCACACCTGGAAAACGGCGTGCAGTCAGCTCTCCTTACTTGAGAAAGGATCCATTTGGTTTGGGCCAGTACAGAGGAAGTTCACCGGGTTGATTCCGGAGACGAAGGGGTTAGCTGATGAGAAGAGATTGCTGCCTGGGACGATACTCACTGGATTGGCTTTTCCCAGAGTAGCAACTCTGTGGAATTCTCTGACCACAGAATCAGAAAAGACTGCCTCATTTATGTGAGACACTATTAAACAGCTTTTTACATGGTAGAGAATTAAGGGTCACGGGGAAAATAACGGTCAGTGGAGCTGAGTCTCAGCCGGAATCTTATTCAATGCCAGAACAGGATCAAAGGGCCCAGTTGCCCTCTCCTGATCATATTTCTGATGTTCTTATGCCCATTCTTTCTGAAGTCAAGCAACACTACTGATGGGTGTATAATTTATGGTGCAAACTATCTGCAGTGATGAGAATTTTCTGCCCAGTCTATTAACTTTTGATGAATTATTTTCATTTCGGAATCTTACAGTGCTTTGTGGGTGTACGGATGGAGGTCTTCCCCCCCCCCCCCCCACAAGGAAGCATTCAGAGATATGTGTTCTAAAGTAAACTGCTGTGCCACATCCAGAGGTGGGGGCAGAGCAGAATTCTTTGAGAGCACATTATAGCACATTGCAGGCAAACACACAGCTCATAGGTGATGTAAGGGCTCTATTCCGAAGAATTCTCTGTAAACCATCTTTTGAAAGGCAGAAATTAACAACTTCAGTGATGGTTGATTAACATGAACATTGTCTTTTCTCTTTTTTTTTTACAATGGTTTAATTTAATTTAGACATACAGCACGGTAACAGGCCCTTTTGGCCCATGGACCCATTATACCCAATTGCCCTACAGCCCCAGTACTTTTTGAATGGTGGGAGGAAATCAGAGCACACAGAAAACTCAGGCAGACACAGGGAGAACGTACAAATTCCTTATGATCGACAGGGGATTTGCACCTCGGTCGTGAACACTGGCGCTTTAACAGCATTGCACTAATTGCTATGCCAACTGTGCCATCCTACAAACTCAGATTGTCCCCTATCTAATGACTAGTATCGATATTATTAAAATATCAATGGATGTTTTGTTTAATAGAGTTTGTTTATAAGTGACAATAGAAAAGATTCATCTCATCAGTTTCCAATACAAGTCACTGTGAACTACAGCTACGTTCTGAAAGGCAATTTATCGGTTTTATTTCTATGGAGAAGTTATTTCTAAATGTTTTTTTTTTGAAGACTGCTTGCCTTTTGAATTAATTGGCAGCTCACGACACCAGAAATGTTTGAATTGGTCGAATTAACTTCCCTGCCTTGAAAAATGCTTAAAAATTCATGGGAGAATTTGTATAAATCCAGATTTCCTTAAGTCAGGTCTTTTGTAGTCTGAGAGTCCATATATTTCTCCATCAATTAAAATGAATGGATGGAAAGACACAAACAAGTGCCTATTTCCTCTGATCAATTCCTGCAAGTGCTGCTTCTCATTATTAGTGCAAACAGGCATTGATTCTCTTATATTAAAACCCAAAGCTCTTTATCAGTCCTAATGTTTGGCATTCTTGACTTTCAGACAGACCGCACATTCTCTTTCATAATTTTACTTTCCCAACTTTGGTATTTTTCTTCTTATCCAAGAATTATATTAAATGCTCAGTAACCGATGGTTCATTCAGAATATGAGATTACAGGTTTATAACCATATAACCGTTTACAGCACGGAAAAAGGCCATGTCGGCCCTTCAAGTCCGTACCGGTTCACTTGAACAACTCCACTAGCTCCTCTGCAAACTCCTGAGGAAGTAGAGGCTTTCTTCCATGTCTCACATCGCAGGTAATGATCAAAGAACAGATCTATGCAGAAACTGCTTGGGAAGACTAATAAAAGAAAATATTTAAAAATTAAAACAATTATATTAATCAATCATTTGGATCTCACAGAGAATATGAACATTTATCCCAAAAGTAGCGAGTCCTGAAAATTATCCAAAAACATAATCAAGGACAATTCTCATTATGGATCAAAGACAAAAAAAAATTAAAATTAAAGCAATAATTATTAGAGTGGGCACTGAAAAGGTATTTGATTCAGTTAATTTGAATTTTCTGTACAGTTTTACATAGATTTGGCTTACGTGATACAATTATTAAAATTATACAGGTACTATATGATTTGTTTGCCGTACTTTTTTCCTATTGTAGAAGCACATTAAATTTCAACGATTCATGCACTGTGATATGCTCTGAACTTAAATATATTTCAATCACTCACCATTCCTTGTAAGTAGGCCGGGGATAAATCCTTGCAAGTGTGAAAGCGTTCAGTTATGAATGGTCTAGTGTGAAAGGCCATTCCTATCCTGGGACACTGAATGACCGATTTACTGAGATGCAAGTGTGAAAGGGGCAAGAGACAGAGCTGGGGAAAGGAGACAGTAGGGGGGGTGGTGTTAACAGACCACAGAGAAGTCAACATTAATGCCATCTTGTTGGAGGGTGCACAGATGGATATTGAGGTGTTGTTCCTTCAATTTGCCGGTGGTCTCATTCTGGCAGTGCATAAGACCACGGAGAGGGATGTCAGCAAGGGAATGGGACGAGGAATTGAAATAGGTGGCCACTGGGAGCTGTACATGTATAGAAATAAAGAAATGTAAGCAAACTGACTGTGCATCGAGAGAAAATAAATAATCAATAAAGTCCAAAGAGTCCCTGATTGAGTTTGTTGTTGAGGAGTGAGATGATGGAGGAGTTTCTGACCTGGTGGTGTGAGTCTTGTGGCACCTGTACCTCTTTCCTGATGGTAGCAGCAAAAACAGACCATGTGCTGGGTAATGTGGAACCTTGATGATTGCTAATGCTTTTTGATGGCAGTGTTCCCTGTTTTTATTCTATAGCTTCTTGCAAGCTGTCGCATTGAGTTCTCTCTAAATCTCCAAAGCTTAAATGAACAGTTCTGGCATTTATGTTAGATTACTAGTCTGCTCCACATCTTCTATTTGAATTCCATTTTTGATTCTAAAATTCCAAAATTGATTCTCTTTGGATATTTTTAAATTTCTCTCTTGATTGGTGAGAATAGTTTTATTTTGTCATTGTAATTTACCAAGATTATTTAACTTTTAGCTGCTTGTTTTACTAAGCAGGGGACGATTTGCCCACAGCCATTTTCAACAATATGAAAACTCCATGATATGTTAGATTGACTTGTTTTGCACAACATGAATTAATTGTTATCTACATGCCACTTGCAAACCTTAGCATTGTAAAGATGGATTTGGTCACACCTTCAGCAAATCAACAACGAGAAAGGGTTTTGGAGCTCTGAGGAAATTGCCAATTCTTCTTCTGGTAATTTGACTTGTGTATTTGTCTGCAGTTTTCTCTTCAATTAGTCTGTGTTGATGTAATAAAGGATCCAGCTGTCCTTGAACACCAGTCACTGACAAACGTGCAGGTGCTGTGAGCAGCTGCGACGGAAAGTAGTATGTTAGAATTCATGCAAGAAATTTAGAATTTAAGGACAAGATGTCTTAGTATAATTATACAGTACCTTGGTGAGACTATACCTGGAGTACTGTATACCATTTTGGTTTCAGTTAGTGTAGTGGTGGCATGGTTCACGACGCAGTTAGAGCAACACTGTTCCAGTGCGAATCCAGCGTTGTCTGTATGGAGTACAGGTATGTTCTTCCTGTGTCAGCGTGGGTTTCCTCCCACCCTTCAAAAACGTGATTGGGTGTTGTGGGTTCATGGGTTGGAAGGGCCTGTTACCGTACTGTATGTCTAAATTTGTTTTTTTTTTAAATGATCTATATTCACAAGGATCAACCCATTTTACAAATCAGAAAGCCATCAGTGAAGATTGGGAAGCACTTTCAGAACTTTGAAATCAAACAAAAGCACAGATACCTGAAATCTGCACCAGTAAAACCTGAAAAAGCTGGAAACACTCAGCAGGACAGGCAGCATCTGTGGAAAAAGAAAACATCGATGCTTCAGGTCCTAGAACCTCATCAGAAATGGGGAAAAAAATTCAGTAACAGAGTATATAGAGGAGTAGCCCAATGAGAGGGAATCTCTCTTGTTGGGCTACTTAGACCAGGTGTATTCATGTAGCTGATTAGATGCACAAAATGTTGCTTTTTATGAGTGAATATGTGGAATATGCCAGCAAGACCAAACTACAGAGTCTGACATCTGATTGCTCCTTTGAGAGCATCAGTGTGCGCCTGTGAATTCCTAATTTTGTGGCAATTATGTGGAGCAGTTCTATGTAAAAGCCTCAGCCCAATATTAAACCCATTCTTTATTCTGGTTAGTGAACTCTTGAAGCAAGTGAAATCCATATTTCTATATTGAAATAAAACATCTGCGTTACTTCAAATGAGAACATCTGGCTAATTCAAGTAACTTATTTACCTGGCTCTCATTCAGGATCCCCACCCAACAGAGCTAGAAGCCTCGAGCCTCTGTCCTTTGCTTGAACCAGCCGTGCTCTGATGTGATGACTCAGTCTCGACCAATAGCCCCAAAATCCGGTATCTCTTCTTCCCCAGCCACAGATTCTTCTTGTGCACTTCAACCAACACAAGCCCCTTTTCCCATCTTTCGGCCTGAACTTCTATTAACACTCATCCCCTTCCCTTTTCCAACCCCTGATCCTTTCCTCCACCTTTAGGCTCTCTTTCAGTGACTCCAAGCCCACCCTTCCATTTCATCAGTTCCAACTTCGGACCAAATTCAACCTTTTCATTCACGCACAACACCTTGTCACCATATGCCCCCGAATTCTGAGTGGGCCGCTCTCCAACCACTATTCATTGCTGACTGCAGATGAAGAGTTCAATGAGCTTCACTAAACCACTTTCAACTACAAGGTGGATGCATGTCTCAGCTTTATCCATTCCTGATGTACTAACTCTGTATCTGTCTCCACAAATGCTTGTGACTGCAAGCATTCTTAGCGTTTTCAGCATCCAGTTTCCTGGAGTCACAAAAACATGATTGGATATCATACAAATATCACGCAGACTGAGTTCCAAAGGTATTTGTGTAAAGTGAGCTCTTTACTGCTTGGAATGTGAATAAGCAATATCTCACATCTTTGAACCAATTTCTTTGGCAGTAATGTTTAATTCATCTCATTTATAGGATAAGCTCATATTTGTCTGTTGGGGTCCTGTAATATACAATCATCTTGCATTTGGTACGAATATTTGTGGGAAATAATATTATTCTCGTGGGTTTTATTGTAATGGAATTCTCAACAATGAAAATAATTGTGCAAATGTAAAACTTAGAAAATGAATTATTTTTTAGAAGAATTAAATATGTTAATTTGACTATGTCACGTAAGTGGGAATTTCTGTCCAACCCATTCATAGAAGGTTAGTTTTTGAAAGGTTTCAATCAACAACTTGCATTATATTATATTATTGAGCAATCGAATTTATACAATGAAATTAAACCAGGCATTTGTTAAATTTTCAGGATTATTCTGAGTTTAATGCCAATATCTTGAAGTAATAATGATGGGAAATTGATCAGAATTTGCTGATATTCTGTGTATCTGAGAGCAACTCTAGAGTTTCCAGGCACTTGTGGTTTTACAAAGTTTTCAGTGATTTGCTTCTCCTCAGGCCCCACTGGTTGTGGCCTCCCCACCACAATCAAAGGAAGTCACGGACAGTGATAGGCATTTTTTTGCCCTGCTGAGAAATTTACCAATGCATATCATTAGGTTAGAACCAGATGGGCTTGCTTTCAGAAATACTCTCCTGATGGATGTTCATACACGCAAACGATGTTGCAATCAACAGGAGGTTTCGATGTTAACACTAACAAAAAGATTAAAGGAAGAGCTAAGTTTTAGGAGGGTACAATCAAATTGTATTATTTGTACCTCAATTGAAGGCGGGAGGCAGAGGTAGCAATAGAGAGGAGTGTCAGGGAAACTGTCACCCCCCAAAAATCAGGAGGCAGGTAGCTGGGAGACTGTCAGGAGAGGGAAGGGGAATAGACAAAACGGTATACTGTTGATAGGAATCGCCTACCAGGGACAAGTTGTAGTGGTCATGTCTCTGGCACTGAGACTGGACCCTCAACTCAGAAGGGAAGGAGGGAGAATAAGAGTGGAATAGTGATAGAGGATTCGATAGTTAGGGGGACAGATAAGAGGTTCTGTGGGAGAGATCAAAAATCCCAGATGATCTGTTGCCTCCCTGGTGCCAGTGTCCACGATATCTCAGATCGAGTTCTCTGTATTCTCAGGTGGGACGGCGGGCAGCCAGATGCCATAATCCATGTAGGGAACAATGTCATGGGGAGGAAGGATGAGAAGGTCCTGTGAAGAGAGTTTAGGGAGTTAGGTGCAAAGTTGAAGGATAGGACTTCCAGGGTTGTGATCTCAGGAGTGCTACCCATGCCATGTGCTAGTGAGGCTAAAAATAGGAAGTTAATGTAGCTAAATACGTGGATAATTGGATGGTGCAGGAGGGAGGGCTTCAGGTTTCTTGACATTTGGGCTCTGTTCCAGAGAAGGTTGGACCTGCTCAGACGGGACGGTTTCTACCTGAACTGGAGGGAGACTAACATTCTTGAAGGAAGGTTTGCTAGTGCTGCTCCAGAGGTTTAAACTAGATTGACAGGGGATTGGGAGCCAGAGGGTTAGACCAGATAGTGAGGCGGTGTAAGATAAAGGTCATGTGAGGACTGCAAAAGTCAAAGGTTTGTACCTGATAGAAATGTTCTCAGGTGTATTTATTTCAATGCAAGGAGTATTGTCAGAAAGATGGACGAGTTTAGGGTATGGATTGCCATGTGGGATTATTGCTCTTAATGAAACTTGGTTGAAGGAAGGCCAGGACTGGCTGCTCAATGTTTCAGGGTTCTGTTATTTCAGATGTGATAGAGAGGGAGGAGTGGCATTACTAGTAAGGGAAAATATCACAGCTGTGCTTAGACAGGACAGCCCAGAAACCTTGCCTACAGATGTTATATGGATGGAGCTGAAAGACAGGAAAGGTGTAACCACACTGATAGGGTTGTATTATTATGCAATCCAATAGTCAGTGAGAATTGGAGGAGCAAATCTGTAGAGAGAGAGAAAGAGAGAGAGAGAGAGAGAGAGAGAGAGAGAGCAGATCAATGTAAGAAACAAAAAGTTGTGATAGTAGGAGATTTTAACTTTCTACATTCTGTGGATGGCTTGGAGTTTGTCAAATGTATTCAGTATATATCAATATATAGAGGTACCAACAAGAGAGGATGCAATACTTGATTTCCTATTAGGGCACCAGACAGGTCAGGTGACAGAAGTGTGTGTAGGAGAACATTTTGGGTCCAGTGATCATAATGTTATTAGTTTCAAGTTAATTATGGATAAGGATAGATCTGGTCCTTAAGATTTTAAAGGAAAAAGGCCAATTTTGTGGAAACGAGAAAGGATTCAGGAAGAGTGGTTTGGGATAAGTTGTTTTCTGGCAAGGATGTGTTCAGTGAGTGGTTGGCGAAATTTTGAGAGTGCAGAGTTTTCATGTTCCTGTCAGGATTAAAGACGAAGTTAATCAGCATAGAGAACCTCGGTTTTTAAGAGATATTGGGGATCTGGTTAAGAAGAAGAGAGAGGTGTACAGCAGATATATGCAACAAGGAGCAAATGAGACATTAGAAGAGTGTGGAAAATGCAAGAAAATACTTAAGAATGAAATCAGGAAGGCAAAAGATAGACATAAAGTTGCTTTGGCAGATAATGTGAAGGTAAACCTGAAGGGTTTCTCGAAGTTCGGCTCCGAATCATGGGTCCTCTACCGGCACCGCCTACGGCTCCTAGAACGCTTCCACCAGCGTTGTCTCCGCTCCATCCTCAACATCCATTGGAGTGCTTTCATCCCTAACGTCGAAGTACTCGAGATGGCAGAGGCCGACAGCATCGAGTCCACGCTGCTGAAGATCCAGCTGCGCTGGGTGGGTCACGTCTCCAGAATGGAGGACCATCGCCTTCCCAAGATCGTGTTATATGGCGAGCTCTCCACTGGCCACCGTGACAGAGGTGCACCAAAGAAAAGGTACAAGGACTGCCTAAAGAAATCTCTTGGTGCCTGCCACATTGACCACCGCCAGTGGGCTGATATCGCCTCAAACCGTGCATCTTGGCGCCTCACAGTTTGGCGGGCAGCAACCTCCTTTGAAGAAGACCGCAGAGCCCACCTCACTGACAAAAGGCAAAGGAGGAAAAACCCAACACCCAACCCCAACCCACCAATTTTCTCCTGCAACCGCTGCAACCGTGTCTGCCTGTCCCGCATCGGACTTGTCAGCCACAAACGAGCCTGCAGCTGACGTGGACTTTTTACCCCCTCCATAAATCTTCGTCCGCGAAGCCAAGCCAAAGAAACCTGAAGGGTTTCTAGAAGTATATTAAGAGTAAAAGGATAGTAAGGGACAAAAGTGATCCTCTAGATAATCAGTGTGGTTGTCTATATGTGGAGCCTCACAGATAGGGGAGATGCTAAACAAGTTTTTTTTGCATCAGTACTTACTCAGGAAACTGGCATGGTGTATAAGGATGGAAGGGAAACAAGCAGTAGAATCATGGAACATATAAAGATTAAAGAGGAGGAGGTGCTTGCTGCCTTACAACGAATAAAGGTAGATAAATTCCTTGGGCCTGACATGATATTCCCTAGGACCTTGAAGGAGGCTGGTGTAGAAACTGCAGGGGCCCTGGCAGAAATATTTAAAATGTCCATAGCCACAGGTGAGGTACCGGAGGATATATCGTTCCATTGTTTAAAAAAGACTCCAAAAGTAAACCAGGGAAATGCAGGCTGGTGAGCCTGATGTCAGTAGTAGGTAAAATGATTGGAGGGTTTTCTGAGAGATTGGATATACCAGGATTTGGACAACCAAGGGCTGATTAAGGATAGTCGGCATGGCTTTGTGCAGGGTAGGTCATGTTTAATGAAGTTTTTCGAGGAGGTTACCAAGAAAGTAGATGAAAGAAAGGCTGCGAATGTTGTCTACATGGACTTTAGTAAGGCCTTTGACAAGGTCCCACATGGGGCGTTAGTTCAAAATGTTCAGACACTAGGTATCCGTTGGAGAGGTTGTAAACTGGATTCCAAATTGGCTGCATGGGAGAACACAAAGAGTGGTAGTGGATAATTGCTTCTCAGATTGGAGGCCTGTAATTAGTGGTATGCATCAGGGGTCGGTGCTGGGGCCATTGTTGTTTGTTGTCCATATCAATGATCTGGATGATAATGTGGTAAATTGGATCAACAAGTTTGCTGATGACACTAAGATTGGGGGTGTTGTGGACAGGAAGGAAGGCTTTCATATGTTGCAGAGGGATCTGGACAAATTGGAAAATGGGACAAAAAATAGTAGATGGTGTTTAATGCAGACAAAGCGATGCATTTTGGAAGGACCAACCAAGGCAGGACATACACAATAAATGGTCAGGCATTGAAAAGTGTGGAGGAACAAAGGGCTGGGAATACAGATACATAATTTCCTGAAAGTGGGGTCATTGTAAAGAAAGCTTTTAGCATCTTGGCCTTCATAAATCAAAGTATTGAGTACAGAAGTTGGGATGTTAGGCTGAGGTTGTACAAGATATTGGTGAGGCCAAATTTGGAATATTATGTGCATTTCTGGTCACCAAATGACAGGAAGGACAATCAGTAAGATTGAGAGAGTGCAGAGAAGATTTAGGATGTTGTCAGGTCTTCAGGAGTCGAGTTTCAGGGAAAGATTAAATAGGTTAGGGCTTTATTCCTTTGAGTCTAGAAGAATGAGGGGAGATATGCTAGAGGTTTGCAAAATTATGAGGGGAAAAGTCAGAGTAAATGCAAGTAGGCTCTTTCGACTTTGATTAGCTGTGATAGTACAGATCTATCACCAATGTATATAGTTACAGTATCTAGACTGTGCTTACAGCGATTGGCTGAGAGCTAAGCCACGCCTACTGTCTGGGCCTTAAAGGGTTGTGTCCCTAGCCAGGTCGGATCATTCCGGACTGGTCGGCCACCTGTTAAGAGCTCCTGTCTTTTGCTATAAAAGCCTTGGTTTGGATCAACAAGTCTTTGGTTCTTTCGACGATCTCTACATTAGCAGAGATAAATACAAGAGGATATGGCTTTAGGGTGAAAAGGGAAAGGTTTAGGGGGAACTTCTTCACTCAGAGAGTGGTGGGAATGTGGAAGGAGCTGCCATCTGACGTGGTAAATGCAGGCTGATTCTTACGTTTGAAGAATGAATTGGATAGATACATGGATGGGAGAGATCTGGAGGGTTATGGACTGGGTGCAGGTCAGTGGAACTAGTGGAATGATGTTTCGGCACAGGCTAGAAGGGCAAAATGGCCTTTTTTCTGTGCTATAGTGTTCTGTGGTTCTATTTGATTTGAATCAAATTGCACGATTTGAGGCATGAAACATCTAGTCGGGCTGAAATTATTTTGGTTTTCTGATTCTACACACCCGGCTTCATCTGTTCATATATTTTCTGAATCATATTATTTACAATCATTCTTAATCTATTAATCACTGTGTAATCAATCATCCATTTTAAACTGCAGGGCCAAGGCTGAAATAACAACTGTCGTTTTGTCCAGATGTTTATGAATGATTATTCCAATTTGTAAAAAAACCGTATTTTAATTTTTACCAGGAAGATGAATTTTAATTCACGTAATCATTTATTGAGCAAATGACAGGTGTCTGCCATTCAATTCTTCAAATGAGTTCCGCCATTAAATTCACTGTTAATCTGGATCTCTGACTTTACTTTTCTTTGTTCCCTATCCGTTGATACTTTTGCCCAAAAGAATTCTATCAATTTTAAATATTTATATTGATCCAGCAATCATGATCTTCTGACATTGCTGGTCCCAGATCTCCTCCAGGCTTTATGTGAAAAATATATTTCCTAATTTCACTCATAAAAGACTCAGCTCCAGCTTTAAGGTCTGGATAATGACAGAGTCAAACACCATAGAACAGGCCCTTCAGCTCAACTCACCCATGTCCACTAACCTGGCATTCTGGGCACATCCTATAGGGCTGTATTTGTTCCATATCCTTCAATGCCCTTCCTATCCAAATGTGTTTAGAATGGCAAACTTGTGCTCACAACCCACCTCCAGTTTCCTGCAACAGCTGGTTCCAGATACAGACCACCCTTTGAATTGAAAAGTTGCCCCTCAAGTCTGTCTTAAATATCCATCCTCCCACCATAAACCTTTGTCCTATAGTTCTGGAATCATCTACCCTGGGAAATAGTTCTGAGTGCTTTAACATTTAATAAACCTCTATAAGATCACTCTTCAGCTTTCTCTGGTCCAGGGAATAAATATTTACAAGTATCTTATCTCTCCATATTTATACTCAAGCTCTAATCCTGGCAACATTCCTCTGCACCCCTTCCAATTTATTGATATCCTTCCTATACCTGGGCAACCAGAACTGCACACAGACCGAAGTGTCGTCTCACCTTTGACAGCTGAATCACAATATCCCAAATGTTGTACTTAATACTCCATCTCAGGCAAGTGTGCCAAACACCTCATTCACTGCCTTGTGCACCTGAATTATCACTTTTTTAGAGAGCTAGTGGTTTTCATCTTGCAGTGTAGCCTCTGTATTTCTGTTCATGAAGTCTTCTTCAGACAGGAGACATTGACACATCAACACCAGTATGCTCACA
This sequence comes from Narcine bancroftii, assembly GCF_036971445.1. Taxonomy (NCBI): domain Eukaryota; kingdom Metazoa; phylum Chordata; class Chondrichthyes; order Torpediniformes; family Narcinidae; genus Narcine; species Narcine bancroftii. Next base: position 17,375,766 of record NC_091482.1, on the reverse strand, counting down.
TTACAAGTGACAGAAGAGAGGCAGCTCCTCTATATCCTACTTAATATTACTCGCTATTAACTTCAACAATGGAGAAATAAATTGAAACCTTAGACATACAGTATGGTTATAGGCCTTTTCAGCCCACAAGTTCGTGCCTCCAAATTAATCTACACACCCAGTACATTTTGAATGGTGCAAGGAAACCAGAGCACCGGAGGAAACCCAGAAAGACATGGGGAGAACGTACAAACTTCTTACAGACAGCGTGGAATTGGAACCCCGGTTGCTGTCACAGTAACAGTGTTGTGATAACTGTGACACTAACCATGATGCCCAAGTACCTAACATGTGGTATTTTAAGCACTAAAATTTTTAATATGCGGCCAATCCTGTAACAAATCTGATTTTCACTCTCTATTTCATCAAAATGGTCTTGAGAGAGTCGCTTTGCAGAAGTCTTTGATGGTTTGAAGTGTCATTAAGACTTGTGGTTTTTCCCTTTCTGTTTTTAGTTTTAGTTAGGGCTTTAGTTCTGCCTTTCATAGGGATACCCACACTCCTGTTCGGCTCTGAATCATGGGTCCTCTACCGGCATCACCTACGGCTCCTAGAACGCTTCCATCAGCGCTGTCTCCGCTCCATCCTCAACATTCATTGGAATGGCTTCATCACCAACATAGAAGTACTCGAGCTGGCAGACACCGCAAGCATCGAATCCACGCTGCCGAAGACCCAACTGCGCTGGGTGGGTCACGTCTCCAGAATGGAGGACCATCGCCTTCCCAAGATCGTGTTCTATGGCGAGCTCTCCACTGGCCACCGAGACAGAGGTGCACCAAAGAAGAGGTACAAGGACTGCTTAGAGCAATCTCTTGGTGCCTGCCCCATTGACCACTGCCAGTGGGCTGATCTCGCCTCCAACCGTGCATCTTAGCGCCTCACAGTTCGGCGGGCAGCAACCTCCTTTGAAGAAGACCGCAGAGCCCACCTCACTGACAAAAGACAAAGGAGGAAAAACCCAACACCCAACCCCAACCCACCAATTTTCCCTTGCAACTGCTGCAACCGTGCCTGCCTGTCCCGCGTCGGATTTGTCAGCCACAAATGAGCCTGCAGCGGACGTGGACATATCCCTCCATAAATATTTGTCCGCGAAGCCAAGCCAAAGAAAAAAGAAGTAGGGATCATTAAAATCAGATATTTTCAGTCATGTTAAATAAAGTCAAAAGACACATCAACACCGAGTCTTTATAAACTACAAATAAATTGAAATCCACAATAATAACACTTGCACATTCATTCTTTCATTGTTTAGCATATTTTCATTGATTAGCATATTTTGGAATCTTCCAAATCTTTGCTATCATATCTCTGAACTGTCCTTCCCTTGATTGCAGTGAAGCCCAACCATTGAAAATAGTTTGACTTTCCAACATGTTTCAAGGGAAAGGTTATTTATTGAAACATCTCACTTGTGACCGACCGACCTTGCAAATAAAGAGTAAAATGTCAGGCACTAAATACACGGCCCATGTTAACACCTTTCAGCCGAATAAAATCAATACTGTTTTAGCCCTGAGATGGGAATGCTAGCTGAGCACTTTCAGAAGATTTGTGGTGTTTTTGCTTGCATAAACATTGGCCAACTGTTCTAACATGGAAAGCAGTGGAATTCACTACCCAGATGGCTGTGGTTGCTCAGTTATTGTGTACTCACATCAAAGGTTGATAGTTCTAGGAAATCAGGTGCTATGGGCATTACACAAGAAACAGCTGGCAATCATTCACGGTGTTGTGGATTGACAGAACAAGCTAATGGAACCAGATATTCTAATTTTGATTCAATTTCTTATGTTAATCATAATGACTAATTGTTGTATTTGAGTGAAGCTGGGTTCTGACCATTACTAATTGATTATAACATAATAAATCTACTTGAAGAGTTAAGAGAAAACTGCAGTGGTAAGCCAAGATTGAGCTGAAAGATGAAGTCATTGACTGGATAAAAGCATATTGTAGGACAGTTTGCAAATAAGGTCCTGGCCTTATGATATGAGGTTGACTGCTATTTATTGGTTGAATTTGCAGAGCATAGTGCACTAGTTTCTGGATGACAAAGTGAAATAATTTCATTTCCCTTTACCTTGACAGAAACTCGTCTTCTCAAGTGAATGGAAGAGAATTTAAGATCCACTAACACATTTTTACAAAAGATTTGCTTCCATCACAACTCCATAATAAACTCCGGAAACATGAGCAATCTTGACTGGAAAATCTATCTTAAGCAAACCTCGTCTCTTGTGAAGATGTTGGCAGATCTGAGGTATGAGCTGAAGTGAAAGTAATATTTATTAGTTATACAGGTGTTCTTAATCAACATGGTGGGACAATCAAGGTCTTATATTAACCACATTATTTTCACAATCAATAGTTTTTTCATTCATATGATTAATGATAATTGTAACATCCATCCAGTTCTCACTGATCCATGATTTTGCATTAGTTTTCAGTCAGATAATGTGAACTCTGGCTGGAATCAACGTGAGCAGCCTCGAAGTAGGCAAGGGAATGTCTTCAGTGGCATAGATTACAGTGATGAGAAGGAGGCATTGTGCAGAGCAATCTGGACCGGACACCACCCAACAATAATGACAGAAAGGCAAGGACCCATCTGTAATATTGGTCTCGAACAGCTGAAGTGTAATTGGAAGGGCATTTTTAAAAGTCCTTGGCAACATTTTTGAATATCTAAAACAGTAAAATTTAAATAATTTAAAATAAACTCAAAGTTTATCAAATATAAACATTTTGAAATTGCAATGTATTAATTTGTGAGAAAGTTTTAATGAGTTTTTCTAGCTATGAATACTGATTCAAATCTATTTTTGATATAAAGTTTTAAAAAATTGTACTAATAGCCAGGAAATGGGCTCCTTGTCAAATGAAGGGGTGGCACAGTTATGTAGCGGTTAGCCTGTCCCAGGCTCAAATTTAGCACTGTAGGTAAAGAGTTTGTATGTTCTCCCTGTGTCTGGGGTTTCCTCCAGTGCTCTGGTTTTCAAACACAGTTAAAAATATACTGGGGGTTGTAGGCCAATTGGGTGTAATTGGACAGCATGGGGCGGGCTGAAAGGGCCTATTACTGCTGTATGTCTGTCTGAAGGTCAAGTGATTGTAAGGCTCATTTGTAATTGCAGATTTGAATCACCTGTTGATGGTGAAGATTTGTTCAGGGTGGACTCAGAATCTGTAAGTAAAATGAATTTTTTTTGTCTTCAATATATTTTAGTTTAGTTATGATTTAAATGTTAGCAATATATTTTTTATGTCTGTCTAGTGTAAGATAATTGGAAGCATTTAAAAAGAGTCCACATGGTATAAAAGACTAACAAGTGAAGGAACAATCTTATTAGCATGTGTTTGACTTCATAAAATTCACCAAATTAAAAGAGTGCTGACCCTTCAATTAGGATCCTGAATCATTTCAACTTTCTCCTCTTGGTCAATGCCTCCTCCTACCTACTCATTGTTGTCGGGTTTCAAAATCCCTCCTTGTATAAGGTCACGATAGTCCTTGTTGTACTGTTGACTTTCTCTTGTTGTGTAAAAGGTGCGAGACAAATTCTTTGTCTGCCTTACAATAGGTAGAAGGCAATTTTGTGTAATATTGTATGTTCTGTACTATTGCATGACAATAACAGAATCTTGATCTTTATTATACGTTGATGTCAAATGATTAAAATTAACCTAATGATATTTCCCAGGGAAAAACCATGTAATTTTGAGTATTTTTGATGATAAATTTGCAGTTATGTTCCATATAGTGGGGAGCTTCTGGATGATAGAATTTGTATTAAATTAGTGTTGCACTGTGATTTGCCTCATGATATGTCTAGATTTTATACCTTTGGCGAATGTTATGTGTGAAAGTGTTGACCATTTTCCAATGTTACTGCTAGTGGATGAAGTAAAAATGCAATGCTGTAGGAACTCAGCAGGTCAAACAGTGTACTTTTATATAGCAAAGTTAAAGATACATAACCAACATTTTGGGCTACCTTAATATTTATCTTTACTAATATATCATGTACACTATTTGACCCGCTGAGTTTCTCCAGCATTGCATTTTTACTTCAACCACGGTGTCTCTGATAATGTTCCAATGTGATTGGCTCCTTACTAAGTTTGCCAAAGTCACGGTTACTGGAGGCCACAGGTATTACGCAATGTTAATTGGCTTCAAGAAATAACCCATTGAAGCTTTGTGGTAAAAGGCAGATGCTGGAGAAACTCAGCCGGTCTTGCAGTGTCCATTGGAGGCAGATGCTGGAGAAACTCAGCCGGTCTTGCAGTGTCCATCGGAGGTAAAGATATGTTACCAATGTTTTGGGCCTGATCCTTTCCTTAAGATGTGAGCAAAAAGCAGGCAAGCGGCTTGAAGTGCCAGTTGATGAAGTAGACAAAGACGATGTGGTCAAACAATAATAATGGCTTTTATTAGCAGAAACTCATGGTACAATAATGAAAGACAATAGGTGCATATACAGTTATACCCAAGGGGAGTGTCCTTAACAGTAGAGATAATGCACAGCCAATGTTAGTACAGCAAGGCTTGCCAGAGGGGAGACCGGCAGCTTGGCAGACATTCACCACACGGCCTATATTAAAAAGCTGGTGAAAAGGGAATAATGGGAGAAGGACTACAGACTCCAACAGACAAAAGATGTTAATTGGTTATTGATGCACGGTAAACAACTTGAGGCTGAGACTGACTCACTGACCTACAGGCTTTTATTCACAATGGACAAAACCTCATCCTAGGCTGTGACCCAGATTTTCTGGGGAAGGGTCAAGGTGTGAGAGGCTTTAAACAGGTCAAAAAGAGGGAGGGGGCCACGGGGTGGAACCAGGATTTCAGCAGTTTGCCACAGTTATGATAGGAGGGCAGGTGCAGAAAGATGAGAATTGATAGGGGGGTGGGGTGAGGGGCATAATTTTTGGCTCTATGAAGGGAGACAGAGGGAAAAGGGAAGAGAGAAAGAGACAAAGCTAGAGGAAAGAAGACAAGGAAAAGATTAAAGGGGTGGGGGGCGCTAACGGAAACCAGAGAAGTCCGCTGCTGAATGGAAAATCCAGGCCCATATTTGCTATTCACCTGTTTGATATAGTTCAGAAACCACACAACTTCATGCAGTGAACTACTCTTGAAGTAATGAGAGTGCGGACAATAATTTTAGGGCATTATGATTTGGTGCTGGAGCAGAAATAGAAAATTGAATGCGTTGTCTATGTTTCTCGATGATCCTATTCTTGGTTCGGACAGTGATTCGTTCACAAGTTGTCAGGGTGAATACATTTCATAGTCGGAGCTTGCATGCATAACTTTAATTGTAAATCCGCCAAAGGCAACTAAACTGCCAGGTGTCGGGCACAGAGATAAGGCCTTGGAATGGCTGAGGATTAACTTGGGGTCTATTCTGAGGATTTTGTGGGTTTCAATTTCTGTTTAAAATATTTTTATTGATTTTAGTAAAGAACTTGCACAAACAAAAAAAAGGTACAATTCAATAAGATGATATGGAGTTACACAAACTAAATAAGATATTCCATATATCACTAACATGCATAAATTGTAAATCATATCCATAATTCATATTCTAAAGAGTATATACATTTTTTAGAAAAAACTGTAATACTGCAAAAAAAAGAAGAAAATTGTAAAGGAACGATTTCAATTGTAAGTACAACGTTGCTGCTTTCTGTCTGTTACTGATAACCACAACTGGCAGGCAAACATTGAGAGGAAAAATCATGAATCCTTCTAATCAGCACTGAACTTCAGTTACGAGCTACTGTGGTCTCTATAATGTTTGGGTCTGTTAGGAATTAAAGTACCTTTAAAGAAATTGCTCGAGACAAAAATTGAGAACAAAGAACATTTATTACTACAACAATGCAAAGTTGGGTGCTTCCCCTTACCCTGGGAATACACACAGACACTGGGGCTCACCCAACTTTTATACAGTTGATTTCAGTGTAGGAATACCCTCCCCCTTACATTCTTCTGCCTCCTGCTGGAAAGGTTTGGCATTAGGCAATCCTGCCTGCCTACGTGCAATTTGAGTATACTTGGAGAACCAGGGGGGGTATCCTGTCGGTGTCCCTTCATGTCATTGTCTTTATTCACACCTTCCTGATTCTCAGGGCTACAGTCTCTTGATATGCAGAGTTGACTCATTCTATCTAGGGTTGGCTAATTTCATATGTATAAATCTGTGTATGGTTAGCTAATTAGAAATGTATGACTTGGTACTTCTGTCCAGGGCTAGGAGACCCTTATCTGATCCAGACTACCTCAACTTCCTACATTCTATTGTACCTTACCATTCCTTATCTTAGTCCTATGGTCTTGTCACAAAGACTAGAAGATTCTTATGTTAATCGTGCTGACTCTGCTTTCCTGCATCCTAAGCCCCAAGCTTATCCTGTTTGAACTGGTTACAGCCATTTTACTGATGAACTTTAGTTTCTTCCATGTTCATAATTTTAGGTCAATTTTCCCATCTCTCACAATCCTCACTTTTCTTTTAGATCAGTAATACTGATCTTTCACCATGATCAGTGTTACTGATCTTTGGTTACTAGTGTCAGTGTGACTGATCCCCCCCCCCCCTTCCTCACTTTTCTTTTAGATCAGTAACACTGATCTTTCAAGTGTAAGGTGTAGTTTTACCCAGCTGGTCAATAACCGAATTGTAATGTCTGTGTAAAGTCTTTAGGTAGGGGAGCACCATGAAGGTCAGGGGAGTGAGTCCAGCTGCTTATTAGGGTTTGGAGTATCAGGCTCCAGTTCTCAGTAAAGAGTCTAGTCCATCCCATACGTTGAAATATGGAAGCAGTGTCTTTGAAGCACACGACCTTTGTAAGTGTTGTCCCGATGAAGTCTGTGAGAGGCGCTGCGTTCAGCAGCGAACGAGTCGCAGTCTATGAGAAGCGCTGCCTTCAGCAGCGAACGAGTAGCAGTCTATGAGAAGCGCTGCCTTCAGCAGCGAACGAGTCGCAGTCTATGAGAAGCGCTGCCTTCAGCAGCGAACGAGTAGCAGTCTATGAGAAGCGCTGCCTTCAGCAGCGAACGAGTAGCAGTAGTCAGGCGGTTCCGTTTGATTGTGGCTAGTATCTGATGTCCCCTTCAGCCCCGAACCCTAGGGCCACCGATCTCCGAAGGCTGTTTGGAGCCTGATATTAAAGTGTCAAGCAGCTCACGTTGTTGGAAACTGGTGCTCCCTTTCATGGGGTGATGAAAAGAGACCAAGCTGGGGGGGGATTGTTTCTTGTTATTTAACTGTGTGTTGCAGCTTGTCTGCTAACATTCATTGAACTTGTGAGTTGCAGCCTGTCTGTGTACATTAGCATATGTGTCAACTCTCTCTCTCTCTCTGCTACATGTACAATCCAATGTCCTTTGTGAGGATTTTGACACCCTGCACTCTACTTCGCTCCTTTCCACGTTATATAAGCACCAGATGAGCAGCAGCTCCCTGAAAACAGGTGTTCCCCTTCAGGGATGATCAGAGAGAGAGAGCCAGGTGGGGGATTATGTGTCTCGTGGTTGTGTGAAGTGTCTGTTTGTTTTGCGGTTAGCTTGTTAGTTTCCCCCTTTGTGTGAAATGTACATTGTTTGTTTTGCGGTTAGTCTGTGTACACAGGTGCCTCACTGTGTGACTGCCTATCCCCACTGTGTTTCCCTGATCCGTATTCTAAATACCTTGCCTCTATGCCCTCTCTAGCCTGTAAAACAGTACAATCTGTAACCTCTGCTACCCCTTCTCCAGAAGTACTTAAAACATCGAGAGTACTCCACTAAAGCTGTTTAATTCCCCTGGTCCGTATTGGGATCCCTTATATCCCATTATGACTATACATTAAATCTATGCCCTGTCTACATTCTAAAGGAGCTGAATTGTAACCTCTGCTGCCCCTATTCCAGGGGGGCTTAAAACATTAACGAACAATATTCCAAAGAAATTAGTAAACAACAATGAAGAATACAAGTAAGCTCATTAAAATACAATAAGAACTTAATAAAACACAAAAAATGTAAAGCTCATTGAAAACTGCAATAAAATGCAAGAAGAACTGAATAAAACCACAATAAATGTAAAGCTCATTGAAAACTGCAATAAAATGCAAGAAGAACTGAATAAAACCACAATAAATGTAAAGCTCATTGAAAACAGCAATAAAATACACAAAACTGAATAAACCACGATAAATGTAAAGCTCATTGAAAACAGCAATAAAATACACAAAACTGAATAAACCACGATAAATGTAAAGCTCATTGAAAACAGCAATAAAATACATAAAACTGAATAAACCATTAAAAAAACGAATAAAATTGTAACATTATGGCACTTTGTCATTAATTCTTTGAATGTGGGTCCAGCCTTTCTCTCTTGTTCTTACTGCGGTGTCTGTAATTAAAAGTACACAGAAGGGACCATCCCAGGCAGGTTTTAGTTGATCCTCTTGCCATGCTTTTACATATAACCAATCACTAGATTTTAATAAAATGAATAACAATCTGACTTTCCTTTGTGTTAGTGTAAAAATTGTAAAATGAAACACAAACCATATTTGCATGGGTTTTGAATATGTTAGACCTTATTAAAATGCAGTTGGAGCTGCTTGTCTGTATGGGGCACAACCCTCCAATTTGTTAGAGTGAGTACATAACAGACATTGCAGCACAAGAGCCCCTGCAAGAGAACTTGAAACATATTCAACCTTTAGTTCTGCCTTAAGTAAAATGCCTTGTGCCACAGCTCACAGGAGCTGGCCTTATTTAAAACAGTCTGTAAAACAGGCACCAAAAAAAAGTTAAAAGATGTTCTTATGAGGATTGCACACACAATAATTTAAGTACAGGCTAGTTTCTATTATATTCCACTTAAAAGTTCTGCTGCATGAATCCTGGAGCTTGTGGAGTCATTATTGAATCAAGAAATATTGGTACCATGCCAATCTCATTCTAACATGCCAATTTCTCCAGTCCTTAAGTCAAGATGTACTGAATAGCATCTGGTACAAGATCTGTGAGTTCTTAATGATATTATTATTCTTATGCACCCAATTGTTCTGAACTATGCCACCAATTTAAATCATATTTCACCTATTGCAGTACTCACACAGCACCATAGACCAGTTCGCAGGTCTATTTCTCCATTAAGCTGAATCCAGTCGCGCAGGGTTTACCTCCGTGATTATTTACAATGTAACTTCCGCACTACCGGATTTAAATATAAACCTGATGAATGGGGGAAAGTTATCATGAATTAAATAACAGCGGCAATACAGAGAAATTGTGCTGAGGCATTAATTTCACTCCGGAGGAAAATGCACCAGAGAAATGAATGATTAAACTTATAGGAATCCCCATAGGAATCCCCAGAGGTATCTTTATTCTCCAGAGGTGGGTGATCTTTAAACTCACGGACCTTGACTGCTGAATGTGTAGAAGAAATGTATTAAATGTGTTGATAGGGCTCCATACCTCTAACTGCAAGACAAGAGCCTGAAGCCTCAATTTCAAGTGCCACAGTGCACTTAAAGGGACATGCACACTCCCCCTTCAACTGGCTGATCCAGCCACTTTACACATCAGATCCTTTCTTTATCTCACATACACTTAAAGTTAAGATGTATAGAACTCACCCTATTTGCGCAAACATTTCTCCCTGCAAATGTTATAACATCACTCAACTCTCAGGTACTCCCTGTGCAAAATCACATTTAAATACAATTTATTTCATAAATTGGAATTAATTGGTAGTTAAATTCGCTAATTCTACAGTATTGAAAAACGATCATTTATGACATTTAATTTTTAGCATGAATTTTAATCAATATTGGTCAGTGACTGAAGTGGGAAGTCGTGATTTATGAAATTATCTCTGGTCTCTACTCTCCCACTCCCTGCACTTCTCCCAACATTCAGGAGCTGGCACACAGTCCCTGCCTTTTCCATGTTACTCATCTACTATTACTTTAACTGCTTGCATCAAAATGTTAGCCTTTGCTTTCTGCTTATCCTCAGATGTCTGGACAAATGCTTTTTGTGTGATCTGTAGAAGCTGGGTTATTCCCTGCTCATGCCAATTTTCTGTCTTTTGTAATTTTCTCTTAATGTCTGGGGCTGAGTTGGTAACAAAACCTGTTAGTACCAATTGTTCCCCTGCTGGGGATTCTATGTCGAGACCCCCATATTGTATATATATTTGGTCCCAAAAATTGGTCTAACTGTTCGGCACATCCCTGGGGATCTTCTATCAGGGAGGTCAGTTCTTTCTTAAAGTTACACACTTCAGTACTGGTCAGGGGCACATTTACGAAACCGAGACCCTCTCCCATGGGAACTTCCCGCAGTGGTCTCATCCAATTGGTTTCTGGCTTATTAGGTCTGGGTTCCTGCTCCCTGGGAAATGAATCAAAGGGTTCTGCCCTTTCTTCCTGAAGAGTCTCACGCTGTTCTGAATTAAAGTTACCTCTCTCTCCTGCCAACAGAGGTGGTAATCGAGTGCTTTGTGAGCAAGTTATCATACCACTCCTGCTCTCTTCTCTCTTCTCTAGTGGTGGGGGAGGTGGGGAAGGTGCAGAAGGGTAGGCAATAGGAGGGGAAGGAAAGATAGGAGCCGGCATAGGAGGAACATAAGGTGGAGGGAGGGAATGTAACACATCCCAACCCTGTGGTTCAGGGACAAGAGGTTCCTCCTCTCTCTTATTCCTGAATTCTTTCTCATTCAAAACCAGCTGTTCAATGGATCCCTTGAGCCAGCAGGCTGCATATTCCCTGCTCTCAACATTGTCTGGCTGGTTTTGATAGAGCCATAAGTTCAAACTTCACACATCCATTCATCCTCGGATCCGAATTTTGGCCAGTACACGGAGCTCCCTTTAACCGGGTATCCCACCCATTCATTACAACAATACCTGACCGTCGTCAGTTTGTCTTTACCGCGGGTCTTTCCTGTGCCCCACTCAGATAACATCATCCCAAGCGGGCTGTACGTAGCTATCTGGTGGTCACGTCCTGTGTCAGGACTCTCATCTCTACTGCCCGCTAGTCTGTCTTTACCGCGGGTCTTTCCTGTGCCCCACTCAGATAACATCATCCCAAGCGGGCTGTACGTAGCTATCTGGTGGTCACGTCCTGTGTCAGGACTCTCATCTCTACTGCCCGCTATTCCCATACTTAGGAACAAGTAAAATACTCTTACCGAGTTCTGGCAGTACTGCTCTAGCGCGCGTCCTTCCGCCGTTTGTTCTCAATGCCTCTTCTCGGATATCACTCGCTTCTTCCACTGACCAGCCACCCGTCGCCCGTGAGTCCAGCTGAATCAGCCGGGGTGCACCTACTCTCGTCGTCGGGGTACTCTGTCAGTGGAGGGAGTGTGATCCCGGACGAGCCCCCATTTGTTAGGAATTAAAGTACCTTTAAAGAAATTGCTCGAGACAAAAATTGAGAACAAAGAACATTTATTACTACAACAATGCAAAGTTGGGTGCTTCCCCTTACCCTGGGAATACACACAGACACTGGGGCTCACCCAACTTTTATACAGTTGATTTCAGTGTAGGAATACCCTCCCCCTTACATTCTTCTGCCTCCTGCTGGAAAGGTTTGGCATTAGGCAATCCTGCCTGCCTACGTGCAATTTGAGTATACTTGGAGAACCAGGGGGGGTATCCTGTCGGTGTCCCTTCATGTCATTGTCTTTATTCACACCTTCCTGATTCTCAGGGCTACAGTCTCTTGATATGCAGAGTTGACTCATTCTATCTAGGGTTGGCTAATTTCATATGTATAAATCTGTGTATGGTTAGCTAATTAGAAATGTATGACTTGGTACTTCTGTCCAGGGCTAGGAGACCCTTATCTGATCCAGACTACCTCAACTTCCTACATTCTATTGTACCTTACCATTCCTTATCTTAGTCCTATGGTCTTGTCACAAAGACTAGAAGATTCTTATGTTAATCGTGCTGACTCTGCTTTCCTGCATCCTAAGCCCCAAGCTTATCCTGTTTGAACTGGTTACAGCCATTTTACTGATGAACTTTAGTTTCTTCCATGTTCATAATTTTAGGTCAATTTTCCCATCTCTCACAGGTCAAAGACTCTTCTTTCCTTTATTTGCCCCTGTGCCCCACAGTTTTGAATTGGTAATTAAACAATTCATGTGAATAAAGTGCACATTCCAAATTTTGGGTTATTTGTAAACATTTTAGTTTAACCATGTAGAAATTGCAGTACTTTTGGTACCTACTTCCCTCATTTCTGGGCACCATAATGCTTGGGACGTTAGGCTTTACAGGTTTTTGTGGGTACCCGGGTATGCTTAATGGCTTCATTAGTGCATGTATAAGAGAGCTAGACTTGCTTCCAAGCTTTGATCACCTTTGGAGTCTGTGTTGCCATTTTTCAATACGAGGACTAAAATTGTGCCGATGAAAGTCAAAGAAGCCGTTATGAGGCTGAAAAACGAGAATAAAACAGCAAGAGATATCAGTCAAACCTTAGCAATATGAAAATCAACTGCTTGGAACATTATTAAGAAGAAAAAGCACACTGGCGAGCTCAGTAATCACAAAGGGATTGGTAGGCCAAGGAAGGCCTCCACTGCTGATAACAGAAGAATTCTCATCATAAAGAAGAAAAATCCGCAAGCACCTGTCAAACAGATCAGAAACACTCTCCGGGAGCCAGGTGTGGATGTGTCAATAACTACTATCTGCAGAAGACTTTATGAGCAGAAATACAGAGGCTACACTACAAGATGCAAGTCATGAATTAGCACAGAAACAGGACGGCCAGATTTCAGTTTGCCAAGAAGTATCTAAAAGAGCCTGCAGAATTCTGGACAAAGGTCATGTGGACAGATGAGACCAAGATTGTCCTATATCAAAATGATGACAAAAGCAAAGTATGGAGGTTTAAAGGGACTGCTCCAAAGCATATCACCTCATCTGTGTAACATGGTAGTGGGCATTTATGGCTGCCACAGGTACTGGTGCACTTGTCTTCATTGATGATATAACTGCTGATGGCAGTAGCAAAATGAATTCTGAGGTGTACAGAAACATCTCATCGAGCAAATGCCTCCAGACTCATTGGACGGCACTTCACCTATGGCAAGGCAATGATCCCAAACATACTGTTAAAGCAACAAAGGAGTTTTTCAAAGTTAAAAACTGGAAAATTCTTAAATGGCCGAGTTAGTCGCACGATCAAAATCCAATTGAGTATGCCTTCCATGTGCTGAAGAGAAAATTTCAGGGGACACGAAACAAGCAGGAACTGAAGGCGGCCGCAGTAGAGGCCTGGCAGGGCATCACCAGAGAAGATACTCAGCACGTACTGATGTCTATGAATCACAGACTTCAAGCGTTCATCGCATGCAAGAAATATGCAACGAAGTACTAAACATTTTTACTTTAATAAACATACCATTGCTACTTCCCAAATATTATGGTGTCCTGAAATGAGGGGACCTTGTATAAAAAGCGCTGTAATTTCTATATGATCAAACCAAAATGTATACAAATAATAAAATAAAATCTGGAATGTGCACTTTAACCACATGTGAATTGTTTGATTACAAATTTTAAAATATGGAGCATGGGCAAATAAAGGAAAAAAAAATGTAATTGTCCCAAACATTATGGAGAGCACCGTACTTGCAGAACTGGACTAGAGAAACAGAGGACAATAATGGTAATATAGGATTGGTAAACCTGTGTAGTTGTTCCGGTAGTGGTTTCTCTGGTGTCACTTGCATGTCTTCAAGTCGTGTTCAAGTTTATTGTCATCTAATTGTACATGGACAACCTGACAAAACAGTGTCCCTTACTAATCACAAAGCACCTATGGCATAGAGATAACTTAAAGTGGTGTGTGAGTGGAAAGAAAAAGGTTGAGCACCACTGGGTTAGTCAATTCTGTAATGATTAAACATCTATGAAGGTACCTAGAATGGAGAAAATGAAGGACATTCTCTCATCTCCAGATTTGCACTTTGATAATATTTTTTATTTATAAACACAGAAACCAAATTTCTTACGGGATTTTGTGAATTGACACTACTACTGACGGAAGAAATAAGAAAAAGTACTCAAAAATTCCAAGTGATTGTACCTTGCATTCGTTAGTGCTGGCAGTTTTCAAGGGTTTTGTAAAGAGTAAAATTTCATGTGTCAAAGGCTTGACAGGGCTTGGTACCTTGTTATCGGCTGTTATCTCCTTAAAGCTAGGCCAGTGTTCAGGAAGAAGTGGATATTGTAGTGACACAAGTGATAGCAAGAAAATAGGCCCGTTCCTCCTACAATTCAAGTCAGGAGCCTAGATCCATGGAGAAGTCTTTAGGTACATACACACCCTATCTTTTGAACTTTGAAAATTACATGGCATGGCTTTGATGATGTGGCATTATGTGGACGCATATTTAGGTAGTCTAGAACCCTACCCTATATTGACCCTTCAATCCACAGCAGATGGTTTTGTGATTAGCACTTCGTGTCCACAAAATAGTTGTCAAATGACTCATTATAAACCGCAATCACCATTCAAAAATACTTTGTGCGCAATGCACTTTGGGAAGTCTGAACAGGATGTGAAAGATGCTAGACAAATTCATAATTTCTTTCTAATTAACTTCAGGAGGAGTGAAGTCATGTTAACAGAATAGTTGGTGCTTGCTGAATTAATTCATAATATTCAGCCCTACCGAAACCTGAGGTATGAAGTTTTGTTCAGTTATATACCTGAGCGATACATCTGAATTGCTTTAAATAATGTGTGAAGTGTGTGTTAATCTTGCACCAATCTCCTTCAAACATGTGATGTTGCCTTTGTAATAAGTGCAATGTAATGTTACACACTGCTAAATACTTTTGTCTCTTCAGTGACTTCTTCAGGTCTGCTCCCCCAGTCATCAGGATCATGACTGATCTTTTACTTCAGTGCCATTTCTTTATTATCCTTGTACTTCTCAATACTTGCATAACACAGGAAACATCTGCTTTGAATGAACTCCAGGACTGAACTAGCTAGCAAGGATATATTTTTTAAAATTAGCCAAGACGTAGCCCATCAGTTCCCAATGCCATAGTTTCAAAATTACTTTGTCAACACATATCTGAAGTAAAAAGAGAAAATGATGGTAACATTCACAGAAGATGCTTCTGTAGTAACATTTCAGGTCGGGGAGTCTTATCAAAATGTCCAGATCCCCAAATATTGCTTTTATCTGAAGTACATCTCTCTTTCTCATATTAAAGATGCTGCTTGACTTGACAGGGGTTTCCACCATTTTCCTTTCATTTCAGATTTCTAGTATTTGCAGTTTAGACTTCTATTGAAACTCATGCCACCTACTGAAAATAAAACTCTTATCTGAAAGGATGGAGTGTCTGATAAAGCAGATAAACCTGCATCTGATCTACACTCTAACTTAGTCTGATTGTCCCAGAATAAAAGGTTCTGACACGTGATAGCCGGCAAACTAAATGGAGATTTTTCGGCACATTTGTCATTGATCGCTGGCATTAGATACAATTTTAACATTAAAAAGAGATTTGGGAGAGATCAAGAGAATCAATGCTGTAAATTATGAAAATGCGACAAATGAAACTTGAAATGCGACAAATGAAACATTTTTAATATGAGAAAATAAGATTAGAAGAAATTTTAAGTTGTTGGAAGAAGTTATTTGTTTAATTAGGATCATAGAAATACAGTGGAAAAGTAAATTTAACAAGACTCAAGAGAAACTAGGGATTATAAGATTTATTTTCCCACTTAACAGTAGATAGGCGGACTTCACACTTTCA
Source organism: Narcine bancroftii (assembly GCF_036971445.1). Lineage (NCBI taxonomy): Eukaryota > Metazoa > Chordata > Chondrichthyes > Torpediniformes > Narcinidae > Narcine > Narcine bancroftii. The sequence continues at coordinate 17,359,896 of NC_091482.1, read as the reverse complement.
AGAAGCATTTAATGCTATGTTAATGAATTCCCTGGACTGAGATGAACTGAATAATGAATAGAGGAATTGGATGAATGGCGAGCTATAAATGGAATTGAAATTTATAATAATCATTTGTAGAGAGATCATAAAATATTTAGAAGCTTTTGAGGTTCAATAGAAGAAAATATTCCTTATAAAGATTAAATGAATTGACTGATGTGAGATTTATTATTGAAAAATAAACGATGAAGAAAAGTATCTTCACATACTTTCCACGTATCCAGGCAACGGGCATTAAGAAGGCATATGGGATAATTCCATAGCCCTATAAAAAGAGATAATAAATTGATGGTCTCTGTTGCAAATGTTTGTAGCACTGGGCTCTTTATATTTGTATCTTTATCTGCAGTTTTTCACCGATGCAAAATTAGTCACAAAAGTGTAGGGAGAGGGCAGGAATGTGATATTAACCCCTGTCCTCAGCCCTTTTGGCTAAATACAGTCGTGCCTACACTGTACCCAGTGACAGAAATTCAGCTTGAAGTTTGATTCAGTTCAAGATCTCAACCCATACACAACTCAACACACCAATGGGGCATCATGGATGTCAGCGCCTTTACTTAATCAGGAGTTTACTGAGGTTTGGCGTGAAATCAGAAACCCTAGCAAATTTCTACAGATGTGTGGTGGGATCTGTGTTGATACCATCACGGTCTGGTATGGGGACACCAATACTCCTGAGTGGAAAGCCCTCCAAAAGGTAGTGGATGCACCCCAGGACATCACGGGCAAAATCTTCCCCACCATCGAGAACATCTACAGGGAAAGCTGCTATCAGAGAGCAGCAGCAATCATCAAGGATCTACATCACCCACTCTGTTCTCGCTGCTACCATCAGGAAAGAGGTATAGGTGCCACAAGATGCGCTCCACTAGATTCAAGAACAGCTGCTCCCCCTCCACCATCAGACTCCTCAACAATAAACTCAGACATGGATTCATTTAAGGACTCTTGCATTTTATTGAGTTTTTTTTTCTTTCTTTAATTGCACAATCAATTTGTTTACATGTGTAAATTGAGGACATTTTTTTTTTTTACACTACCAATAAGTGATAATTCTGCCCCAGAAAAAGGAATCTCAGGGTTGTATGTGATGTCGTGTATGTGGTCTGAGAACAAATCTGAAATCTTCCTGCCCCTTCAGAAAGTGTGGTGGATGAGTTAACATAGATGAATTTAATCCACTGGCAGTATTGAATGAATCCATAAGAAATTTGGAAAGGTGGTTTTTAAACCATGTTGACATTGAAAACACTCATGAGTTTAAGCATGTTAATAAGATCATTAGTCTACATTTTAACTTTGTTATTATAACAGTGACTAGCTCAGGGTTAAGACACATTCTTTACTATGGTTTCAATTTCATTAGATTTGAAATTATTCCATTAAAATCTCAGGTTAGGCTGTTGGTATAAATGCCATTGCAAGATCATGGCAATCCTTTGCAATGATTGACTTCGTATTCCTCAAAGAATATTGATGTCAGCAAGCATTCCTGTGAAGGTTTGGTCTGATTAGATGCAGACAGATAATCTCTTGTTGGTCTATTCAACAGAGTTGTACAAAGTTTAGGATGATCAATGGTGCTTGACTAACAATGACTGAGTCATCATCAACTTTAGCTGGCAATAAATTGATCAATTTATGAGTATATTTTACATGGTAGCAAAATGATTTCCCATTTCCACTATTAGTTACAGTGACACCATCTTTTATTAAAGACAGATATTCACTATTAAGATGTTCTACCCATTCACTATAATTTTACAGGATCATGGTATAGGATGAGGTCCTGTTGACAGTGATGCTTCGCTAATTCCATTTGTCTGCATTAGCACCTTTCCTATTCAAATAACTGTTCAAATACAGGTAGTCCTCGAGTTACGACCATAACGGGGACGGAAGGATGGGTTGTAACTTGATCATAAGTCAGGGAACGGGGACCTCGGGCTGCCGACAGGAATGGGGACCTCGGGCAGCTCTGGGGACCGTGGACTCCGGACTGCCACCAGTAGCGGGAACCACTGTATACAGTACTTTTAATACAAAATGTGAACTTGTACAGCAGTTTTAATAAAGATTTTTTTTTTTTAATTTGGTCCTATGTGTGGGTGGACGCAACTTGTGTAGGTTGGAAGTAGAAGACTACCTGTATGCTTTTTAACATAATTGTACCTGCCTCCTCCCATCCTCTGCCAGGTCTCCCAAGGTGCGTGCGTGCCTTTGGAATGGCCACTCATTCCCATGCTGCTTTGTATGGAACCAGTCAGTGTGTGTTCTATGTACCCCCTTGTTAAAGCAGAAAGGATTCAGCTCACTGTCCAAAGGAGTGCTGGTTGGATATTGTTTCATCTTTCAACCAATTGTCAGATAAGATGCTTCCAGGTTAGCCTATAAAGTGGTTGAAAATGTGTAATTCCAAAATGTCTTTGGAAAATCACTCCTTTTAGTTGGATATGAGGAACATTACTCTTGAAAAATTAAATGCATAGAAATTAACTTTACAAAGAGCTGTCTGCATCTGTCATCAGAAGTCACAAGGCAAACTATTACTTGAAAGTCATCTGATTCCTCCAGTAAGATTCCTTTCATGGTGCATTAACTATCCCATTGTCGATCTACACATCTCATTCCATCTGTCTTATTGAGGGAAGGGTGGATAAATGCATGAGGGAGAAGGATGAGGGATAAAAAGTTATGATAGATGGAAATCTTCTTCTGCATTTTCACATTTAATTTTGCACCTCTTGATACCAGAAGCTGTGGATAATTTTACCCTCTGCTGAGGGATGGTAACTATATCACACACAACAGCATAATCTGGTCAAAGGCACCTGTTCACCAAAGATTTCCTTCTAATTAAATTGTTTCGTAATAGGGGAAATTTCACATTCAATACATTTTCCCCTTGTATTTATTTTGGTGCTTCCTTGCCTTTTTGCCCATTCAACTCTTTCTCATGTTATGTGAAGGGCTTTTTTTTTTTGCAATGATCTGCATTAAACAACGATAAGAAAGAAGTTGTGGTTGCTGTTCTCCCGCTTTTCAAGCATGTTAGCAGAGGAGAAATATTACTTGACAACAGGGTGCTGGATATCTGATCCTGGAGAGCTTGATGCAAGTAGAAGGCAAGAGATCCACAGCGCCAATGGATGCATCTGTGATAGAACCAGAGAACATTACAGCAGAGATACAGGCCCTTGGCCCATCGAGTCCCTGCTGAACTATTATTTTGCCTAGTTCCATTGACCTGAATCCAGACCATGACCCTCCATACCCCTCCCCTCCATGTACCTGTCTATATAATTTTATAGTAGACTGTGCTATATCCCGGGACGTCTAGAACATTTAAAATGGCACATTGCGTCAAAGAAGTTTTGAAAGCCTGTCATTTCCTGTCTGTTTTTAAACAGTTCACACTCACATTTTCCTTAGAGCAGAACTTGCAAAGAATTGTCAATCTACAGAACTGACTTCCTGAGATTAGCCAGAGCTAATCATAAAACATATCAATTAATTTATTTTTATGCATAAATACATCAAAGCCTGTGTCCAGAGGAACTGTTTAACTTCTTAATAAGTTAACCAGTACTAAATCCCATCTTCATAAACTAAAACTAAAAGCAACGTTTGTAATTTTTTTGATTATTACCTGAATGGATCTGGATACCTTCAGTAAGGAGTGAATTTAGTACCCTCTCAAATTGCCACAAGTGGGTTTTGGCGGACCCAATACAAATATAGGATTAAAGGTTGCTCAACGTGCTGGAAACCTGCTAAATAAAATGGCGACCTAATTTTACAACACCAGTTTGAGCAAAGTTATCAGTCATAACTTTGGATTATGGTCCTGCATTCTTTGTATGGTACAATTATTCGATGTTCTTGCATAAGATTTAAATACACCTTCATCAATCTTTTCTGAACACATGATTAGAAGCCATCATGGTATAATTGCTTTGGCGACTTGTAAAAGTGACTGTCAGAGACAAACACATGATCAAAATGTATAATTAACATTAAAAGACAGATAAAAATCAGTGATTTGTGAAAATAATGCTCCTTGTACATCGTAACTGACTCTCTTCTCATCCATGTGCAGGAGGCACTGGCAAGTTGTGCCTTGTGGCTGACAAAGCCTACTTTTATTGTCCCTCCCTAATGCCCTTGACAAGGTCTTTTTTTTGCGTCGTGGCTCTGTTGTTAGCACATTGGGAGTACCCATATTTGTGGTGTTGGTACACAGTAATTCACAGTAAATATGTTGCCTCTGTTCAGAGGTCTTAAAAAAGCATTTAACGTAAATATTTGTGTATAATGCAAAAAAAAAATTCCCCCTTCCCCTCAAATATAGGGGGGGGAGTCGCATTATACGCAAGAATAAAATTTTAAAAATGCTTTTTTCTGCAGGCAGGTGCGCGAGCGGTAATTGGCAGGGTGACTCAGGGGGCTGGGAAGACGGGCGGGCGGTAATCGGCAGCGTGACTCAGGGGGCAGGGAAGGTGGGCGGGCGGTAATCGGCAGCATGACTCAGGGGGCCGGGAAGGCGGGCGAGTGGTAATTGGCAGCGTGACTCGGGGCCAGGAAGGTGGGTGAGCGGTTATCGGCAGCGTGACTCGGGGCCGGGAAGGCGGGCGAGCGGTAATCGGCAGCGTGACTCAAGGGGCCGGGAAGGTGGGCGAGCGGTAATCGGCAGCGTGTCTCGGGGCCGGGAAGGCGGGCGAGCGGAGAGATGCCAGTGCGACTCAGGCGGCCGGGAAGGCAGGCAAGCGGAGAGACATGAGCGCAACTAAGGAGGCCGGGTGGGCGAGCGGAGAGACGCCAGTGTGACTCAGGTGGGTGGGGGGGTTTGTATTATACACAAGGATAAAAATTTTCCCCTCAAAAAAGGGGGGGATCGATTATTTACGAGTAGTTGCTGATATAAATAAAATTTCACGAGTAAACTCAAATTCAAAACATCTACATACTCCCCCATGAAATCACAGTCAAAAATCGTTTGTTGTAGATAGTCTGGATCAATTTTAATTAAAAACCTAAAATAAATGCATTTGAATCCATAACTGAGTTACTTTGGTAACATTTCTAAATGACCACAGCTGACAAGTAATCTTTACATTGATTAATATCTGCAGCTTTAATATTGTGGAAGTTGTCTAAGTTTCCCTTGGTGGATTGGTTATCGCTGACAAAATCGGTGACATTGATGAGGGTGTATAACCTAATTACCACAGGAAGCATTTGTGAATGCGCTGTTGATTTGTGAATTTTGCTCTTGGTGCATCCTATTGCCACAGGAACAAGTCAATTAGTCACACCAAATCCGTTATACAGCGCGAGTAAAGCAGGAAAGTCTGCAGACACCATGAATGAAGCAAAAACACATCGCTGGCGAAACTCATCAGGTCAAATAGTGTACTTTATAGAGCAAAAATAAAGATACATAACCAACATTTCCCATCAAGGTAGGCAGGCACCCAAACAAATTTTGCTCATACCTGAATGAGGGGCTCAAGCCTGAGCCGTTGGCTATGTATTTTTATCTTGGCTATATAATTTTGCTTCCTTTTGTACTTCATTTATTTATTTTTCTCTCTGTATTGCACAGTCAGTTTGTTTACATTACTTTATTTGTTTGCACGTGTATGTTGAGATCATTTTTTTTTATTTGCACTGCCCTTGTTCCTGTGGCAATAGGATGCACCAAGAGCATAAATCACAAACAGATTTGGTGTGACTAATTATAATTCTGCCCTGCCTGCAGGGAAATGAATCTCAGGGATGTATGTGATGCCATGAATGAACTCGGACAATAAATCTGAATCTAAACTATACTGTTTGACCTGCTGAGTTTCTCAAAGGCATGATGGTCTATAAGCAAATTGCTGCAGATATTAGAAATCTGAAAAAAAAAAAGCAAAGCAGAAAGGACTTGGGGATATTCAACAAGCTTAATTCACTTGCCCTCTGCACTCTCAAATCAAGTAACAAAGTTTGGACAGCAGTTTCACTGTAGACAGTTTGTACTCAATCCAGGAAATTGTGACCGGCTCTGACAGTTGTAATTTTGGCTGTGATTACTTGATTTTAAATTTCACAGTAGCTATGCCACTATCAATTAAGTGGTAGAAATTCTGGAGGATTTAAGATCAAACGAGAGATGGGGAAAGTGGTCGCCAGATTGTGAAATCACTTTGACTGTAACTACCCTCAGGTTTATGCTGTTCTCTGACTAGTGGTGAACGTCATGCGGCTTCCTTTTCTGTTTATTTTTGTGTTTAAAAGTGGAAAGTGGTGTTGTGAATGGTGGATTTTTTGCTTGTGTGTTTTGTTATCTTAGCTTTAATAATGACACAGTACTTTCCCTTCTGTAAACGCTGTGCAATATCTGAGTGTCTACACCTCAAGCTAGTGAAAGAAGTCCAGACATATCTCTCACACACACATTAAGCAAGAAAATTGGCAGATGCTGTGACCATAGTTTACACAGAAAAGCTGGAGAAGTTCAACAAGTCACCAGCATTCCATACAGTAAAAGTCCAAAAATTTGGATGCCAGAAACTAGACCACCCAAGAATCCAGACTTCTCGAAAACTCTCAGCCGAAATCCAGGCCACCTGAGAATCTATACCTCGAAAACTTTCAGCTTTTGTGTGTATGCATGCATACATAAGTACCACAGATGCACAGTGGCAACAAGCGACCATGCAGAAATCATAGAAAAGTTGGAAAAATACATTATTTGTATTTTATTTGAAAATATGCTTAATTAATGAACTATTAAAATTATTCTCCTTAAATTTGAATTTTAAAAGTACTGCCCAAGAATCCAGAAAATCTGAAAATCCAGACTGACCCAATCCCCGAGCAGTCAGTCCCTAGTTACAGTACATTAAAAAAATGCAATCACTAGGCCTTTTCACACCGCTGTATAAAATGGGGATTCCCAGGAACCCTCCCATGAACCAGCGGTGTGAAAATATCATCCCAGGAAAATTACCTTTAGTTAGCGCCGCGGACCCGGGTAATTTCCCTGGGCCACCCTCTCTCAGTGGTCCGAATCAGCAAATGGCTGAGCGGGAAAAGTGTCATGATGTCAGGGCTTGCATGCTGCATCACCACTTACACGCCTGAGTCATCAGCCACTGTAGTTAAGCCATTCTCATTCGCCATTATTGTGCGATCCGCCTTCCATTAGGGCTTCCTGTGAGTGCGTAATGCGTCACTCACTACATCATCGCTGGGGAGGGCAAGTTGCAGGAAATATGGACCATGGTTGAAAGGCCCAGGAGGTCCTGCCTTCCCTAGAATTTCACCTGGGTTTAAGTAGGGTCACAGCTCGCCTACAGTGTGAAAAAGCCTAGTGACAATTATACAAGTACCATGATAGCTTTTAGTCAAAATTTACTGCATTGGAAGCAAATCCTTCAGCCCAGCTATACATGCCTATCTCAATACCCAGAGAACTTTTTAAAAGGCAAATCAAAACTGAATTCTTACCCTTGCCAATCATTTAACTTTATTGGAGAATGCTGTGTAATAAATAGGGGGGAGCACCTTTAGCATAGCAGTTAGCGCAATGCTGCTCCAACGCCAGCGATCTAATCTGACTCCGTCTGTAAGGAGTTTGTACATTCTCCCCATGTCTACAATCGGTTTCCATCAGGTGCTCCGGTTTCCTCCCATCGTTCAAAAAAAAACATACTGAGGTGTAGGTCAATTGCGTGCAATTGGGTGGCAAAGACCCGTGGGCCAAAAGGGCCTGTTACCATTCTGAATTTAAAACAAAATTAAAAATCTCCAGAAGTGGGTACAAAATTAACAAGCGTAAGTTGTTTGAATATACCCAGGGGTCCTGCCAGTCGCTCGATTCATCATGCAAAACTTCCTGCCCTGAATCCATAATCACTTTGATTGTGTAAGTCGATATCAACCTGCAAGAAGTTGCCCAGTTCAGCAAATCATCTTTCATTGATCGCAGAGGAAGGGTTTAGTTACCGTTGCAACTCCCCTTTGGCACCTCAATGTCATAAAACACTTTTAAAATGGGTTTATCTTTACATCAGTAATGAAAATAAAAATAATTATCAAAATTTTGAAAGCTTGTATATTTTGTTAATAGTGTAATGTGCTCTATCCTTCAATTTCATTGCTTTAGCTATTGTAACATAGAAACAAGAAAATACATATATCACCATTTTTGAAAAATAACAATTGAATTCTATCAAGATAAATTTTATTAAATAAACACAACTGTGTGCAAGACCTTATCCACCCTAACCCCAACATTTTCAGCTGCTTTCAAATACTTCCAGAAAGTAGATTTATATTACAGTTTTATTGTAATTTGTTAACTAATTGCTCCACATTCTGCTCAAGCAATAACCCATTAATGTCTTCAAAATGATCTGATTTATTACCCCAAGTCTACCTTCAACATGCATCTTGACATTTGCTTCAGTGATCAATCTATTATATTTGTGGTGTTTATATTTTAATGATAACTGCACTGATTTTATTTTGCCAATGGCACATCACATCCTGATTTACAACAAAATGATTGAAATGATGATTTTATGAGGTCTGAGCTAATACTTTTTATTTGTTCACTCATTGCATAAAAATGTCATTGGTAGGCCATGTAATAGAGAGAGCTCAAATTTCAGATTTATTGTCGGGGAACATGCATAACGCCACATACAACCCTGAGATTCCTTTATCCTGTGGACGTGGCAGAATTACCACTACTTGGTAGTGCAAAACAAAACCGTACTCAACATGTAAACAAACTCAACAGAGAGGGGAAAAATTGAGTAAAGTGCTGAAGTAAGACTCCTTAAATGAGTCCCTGATTGAGTTTGTTGTGGAGGGGTAGCAGCTGTTCCTGAATCAGGTGGTGCGAGTTTTGTGGCCCCTACACCTCTCTCCTGATGGCAGCAGCGAGAACAGAGCTTGTGCTAGGTGATGTGGATCCTTGATCCTTCCGACAGCAGCTTTCCCTGTAGATGTTCTCTATGGTGGGGATGGTTTTGCCTGTGATGTCCTAGGCTGTGTCCACTGCAGGGACTATTGGTGTCCCCATAGCAAAGGTTCAAAGATTCATTATATTTATTCGTGGAATGAAGAGATTGTTCTATGAGATGATCTGAAGCAGGTCCTGAACTCTCATGAATGGAAAAGAATGAAGGGTGATCTAATTAAAAGGTAACCACTTCCAAAGTGGGGTTTCACAGGTTAGATGCAGGATGTGGTTTCCTCTGTCTGGGATATCCAGAGATGGGGGGGGGGTCACACTATTTTTTTTAAGAAAAAGGATTCACAGAAGAGGTTGTAGTGCCATGGAACACTGCAGCACAGAAACAGGCCTTTCATCTCTTCTAGTGTGTGCCAAGCTATTATTCATCCTAGCCCTCCAAACCCCTTGTACCGATCCAATTTAAAAAAAAAATGTTAAAATTGAGCCCACATTCACCAAAAGTGAAGTGGATCTTTGGAACTCTTTAGGCTGGTTCAGCCTCTGTTACGGGATTTATTTGAAGAAGGAACTAATAAGATTTTGGATAATAAGGGAATTGAGGGATATGGGGTGATGCTGATCTAAAAGCTTTGGCATGATCTTGTAGAAAAGAACAGACAGAAAGGGCTGAAAGGCCTTGTCCTGTTACCTACATTCTTGAAGTGAATTCTCTTCTGGGTCTGAAATCTCCTTGCTGCATTTGAATATATCCACCACCCCACTGAACAGCAGCCTGGATTTGAATCCAACGCGGTTTAATTTTAATTTAGACACACAACACAGTAACGGGCCCATGAGCCCATAAACACCAATTAACCTTCAATCCCCATATGATTTTAAGGAAACTGGAACGCCTGCAGGAAACCTGCAGACATGGGGGGGAAACATGCAAACTCCTTACAGACAGCGCCAGATTCAAACCCTGGTTGCTAGTGCTGTTATAGCATTGCACTAACTGCTATGGTAACCATACTGTTACTGTTTCTGCAAGGAGTTTTTACATTCTCTCTGTGACTATGCGAGTTTCCTTCAGGTGCTCTGGTCCCCTACTGCCCCCCCCCCACTGAAAAAATGTACAGGTTAATTAGCGTATAAACGTGTATGCCTCTCATACGAAGCTGGAGGATGGCTGTCTTCCAGCAGCTCCCACCATGACTGGTGACATCCAGGCCAATCGTCTGGCTGGTTACTTCAATTGCATCAACAGCTGCAGACTGAACAGCTCCTCCACACTCCTGATGGAGACCGTAAAGGACGCAAAGCTGCGCAACATCTTCAGCAACCCTGCAGCTGCAGCCCTCCTTGTCGAGATAGGATGGCCCAACCCAGTGTGGGATAGACTTTGTCTCTGTGTCGATCAGAACTATTGACGTTACACAAGTGTTCTTCCCTGTCCACCGTCTCCTTTGCATCTGCCGTCACCTACAGGAGAACCGTGGACTGTGGAAGCGGAATATGATGTTACTGACCCAAGAGAACGTAGAGGAACTTTTGTAAATAATTTATTGTGGAGAGTCTTTTATTTTTTTTTAAAAAACAATTTGGGTGGCATGGGGCCCATGTGCCAGAAGGGCCTGTTGCCATGCTGTATATATAAATCTCAACATTAAAAAAATTAAAAATAATATTAATTGTGGACGAAGATTTCAGAGGAGTGCAATGCTCCAACAGAAACACTTTGGGTTGCAATTTGATTCATATTATAGATACAAAATCCTGATTCCACGTACTCCTTTGGAAAATAGTTATTTTTGGGACATTCTATGAAGTTGTGTGGAGTGTTCGAATATCATTTTCTTTGCTCAGAAAGAGGTGCATTTTTAAAAAAAAACCAAGGGCTTGTAAACGATCCTGTTGCTGTTTCTGGGCCAGGGAGGAACAGATTAAGGGACAGTTTGTGAATTGTAGACACGGGGCAAATTTTCACATATAGGCATATGTAACAACAGAAAAATGGCAGATTGCATCTCTCATTGCACTTCAACTGATTCCTTCAGGAGATTTGGAATTCCAAATTGGATCGTGCTTGCAGTGCAAATGAACTAGGCTGAACTGCCTCATTCTGTTTCCTAAATTCTTACAGTAAATTTCCATCTTTGCTGTGTCTGAAATCTCCTTATCTGCCGCACTTGAATCCAGCACTGTCTGTCAGGTGTTTGTACATTTTCCCTGGGTTCTCTGGTTTCCTCCCCCCTTTGAAAACGTACAGGATTGTAAGTTAGGTGTAATTGGACGGCATGAGTTTCAATGGCCAGAATTGCTTCAGTTTCAACAGTGTTGTAAATAATATTGTAAAAAAAAAAAAAATTATTAAAATCACAGAATGCTGTTATTTTTGTTGTAATTCTCAGATTATGCTTTTGAGATTCTCGATGCATTTGGGACATACACGGGTTCTTAGAATCTGAATTTATTGTGGTGAAATTCGTTGTGTTATAGCAGTATCATAGAGCAAACATTCATATTATGGCCGTCTTACAGTGTTACTACAAATAAAAAAATTTAAATAGTCGTTCACGAAAAGTAAGGCAGCGTCTTTGGTTCATTGGTTATTCAGGAATCTAATGGCAGCGGAGGAAAAACCCAACACCCAACCCCAACCAACCAATTTTCCCCTGCAGCCGCTGCAACCGTGTCTGCCTGTCCCGCATCGGACTTGTCAGCCACAAACGAGCCTGCAGCTGACGTGGACTTTTACCCCCTCCATAAATCTTCGTCCGCGAAGCCAAGCCAAAGAATGGCAGCGGGGAAGAAGCCGTCCTTGTGTCGTTGAATGCTTGCCTTTAGGCTCCTGTACCTTTTTTCTGATGGCAGCAGAGTGAAGAGGGCATGGCCTGGGTGGATAGAGGCTGCTTTTTAAAGACACCCCCACCCCCCTCATGTAGATGTTCTCAATAAAGTGAAGTCTGGTGCCTGGTTTGAAAACCACTGTTTTAACTGTACCTCATTGACTCGTTCTGTGCATGGTTTCATCACTCCAAAGGAAATGGGCCAATGACAATTTTTCTCAAGCAAAATATTTCAATAACAATCGGGTCTAGAGCAGTGATTCTCAACCTTCCCTTCCCACTTACATACCACCTTAAGCAATCCCTTACTAATCACAGAAGATCACTTAATGAAGGTCACTTGACACAAAGTTAAGGGAGTAATCCAGGGAGGGACACATTTTCAAGTGAAAAGTAACACAATGTTAATAGCTGCAATACACACAAGTGCTGGGGTGGGGGAGGGGGGGAATCTCAGCAGGTCGCACAGTCAAGGGTAACCAACGTTTCGGGCCTGAGCTCTTCGGCAAAAGCATGCAGTGAAAATTCAAGAGTGCTTTCCAATGCACAAAAGAAAATTTAATGAATTGCAAGCAACAGTTAAAATCTTTAGCGCAGGGATGAGATTATTGCTTCTCTATCAGTAACAATTAATTTTCCAGTACTTGTGATTTAATTTTAGAAACAAGACTTGTATTTCATTTCAGCAAATGCAAAAAGAACATTGATTGATTCCCTAATTCTGCATATCCTGACAACAGTTTGGTTTTTTAACTAGAAAGGGCCAATTGGTAATATAGTTCTCAAGAAATCTTTGGGGGAGGGAGAATAAACCATCATAATGATAATGGGATTGACAGTGATGTAGTTCAACGCTAAACACTTAAATCTATGCAGAGGAAACAGTTAAAAGAGAGTGGACTGCAGTTGATTGGGAGAATACATGGAAGGGCAGACTGGAAACTTTTTTTAAAATGCAAACATTTCAAAACAAAAATCCTTTGAGGCATTTAAACTTAAAAGGAAAGATCATTCAACTGTAGAAAACCGGAGAAATTAAAGATAGTGTTAAAGAAAAAGAAATGCCGAGAAAATTGCCTGAAACAGTAATGAGTCTGAGGATTGTCCTAGATGTGAATTTGGCAGAAGAGGACCAAGAAATTGATGAAGCAAATAAAAATAGATGACGAGTAGCGACTGGTCAAAAACATTAAAACAAAGTGTAAAACCTGCTATGTATAAAAAGGAAAAGACTAGTGAGGGCAAAAAGCGAAGCCCTTGCAGCCAGAATTATAGAATTTATCATGAGAGAATGCAAGTACTTTGCAATATTTTTTAAAAAAGGTATGATATTAGAGGATCAGGGATCCAGGGAGAAAGGAGCTGAAGGTACAGGCGAGTAAAACACAAAATTCTGCAGACGCTGTGATTGTGGTCAAAATGCTGGAGGAACTCAGCTGGTCTCGCACCTTCCATAGGAGGTAAAGGTGTGCCCTGTGTTACTGCCACTTCAGACTTGAGTCCTTCTTCAAGGTATAAGCTATAAGCGAACAGGCGTCTGAGTTAAGACTGGGGAGAGAAAGAGGGAAGAATGAGAGGGGGAGGAGTCCAAACCAACAGAGAGAAGGTGTTAATTGGATATGATCGGAGGAAAGGTGAGAATTGATTTTGAGACTTGAAGGTTACAGGGTATTAGTTGTAATATTGTTCCAGAGAAGTTGGTAACTTTGGAACTGACAACTTGAGTCTTTGAGATTTGATTCAGTGTCAAAGAACTGCTCTTCTTTTGAAGCTTGGATGGAAACTTTTAGGTGTTAAATCATTATCAAGAACAATGGGTTATTTTCTCCTGTTTCTTGACAGCTTTTTCCTCCAGGTTGCAAATGATTATAACATGCCACCAGATCCCCTAAGGGTATTGATGCATTTTGCTTTATTCCCATGGCTATCAGAATCTACCAAAGTTTAATCAATCCTTAACTGTGAGGTGGCCATTGCGTGTGGATGGAACCAATCTCCTAAATTACAATGTATCTGGAATGCTGAGGTTTCTCAAAAGGAATTGATCTATTCTATTCTTTTACAAGAATCTTGTGGGTGTGTTGACAGTGTAGGTTTTATTTTGCAGTTGTGCTTGTGTGGGCAGATATAGCTTTAATCCTGTGAACAGTTGCCTAAATACATTTCTGAACAATACAGTATTTAATTTTCTTTGCTTTAAACCTGAGGCTTCCTGATGGTGTCAGAGGTTTTCATGTGGAACTCTGGTTGCTGATGGTTTGGACTGAAGGTTGAGTGGCTCCGGGAACAGTGGAGGTAAATCTATGGACACTCAGTAGGCCTTTTCATGCCACTGTGAACAAGTGGGTAAACCGGGCAATTTAACCGGTCACCCACCTGGGAATCGGGCAGTGTGAAAAGGTTGGACCAGACAGGACTGGTCAAAATCGACCGGGCCCCGAGACCTGGGTGGGGGTACCCTCGGATCCTGGTGGAGTTCACATCTGGTGATGTGAAGCAATGAATGGCTTACTGAGAAGGCTTTGTGACGTCAGTGCTGCGTGCATGCATCACATGGTGATCCGCCTCTTCTTTGAGGATTTTTCAACTTTGGCTTTTCCTGCAAAAGGCACAATTTATGAATCAAACTATTATTTTTCATCATTATTATTCAGTTCCCTGGCATTTTAAGTTGATGGGAATGAAGACATTGATAGGCCAGGTGATAGAGCACTTCTAATGCTGGCACCAGTACGTTCAGTGTCCAAGTCTCTGAAGTAGTGTCCAAATTAGAGTCTGATGTGGGTCAAACGAGTGTATTTCTCCTGCTTCTTGGAAATCTTCAGTCGATAATCTCATGTTGACGACATCATTCTTAGTTCGGTTTATTTTTCACTTCTGAGTTTTTAATAGAGGAGATGGGTCTTTTGCAAAGTCTTCATGTTATAATATTGAAAACATCATAGAAGAAACCCAGGATGAACTTTATATAACTGATTGCAGTCAACACTTCTGTTTTAAATCCTTTAAGCTAGGATACTCCTTAAAAATGTTAATATGCAATTAATTCTGCACAATGCATTTAAAATCCTAGGAAAAGAAAGCTAGAGCTATTTTTGATGCCTGGGTTAATTTTTTGACTTCAATAGATTTAGGTATTTGTCTGAGCTTAATTTCTATTTACTCTTTCAGTATTCAAGATTCTTTTGTTAGGATAAAATAACAAAAAAAATTATTGAATATCCTTTCACTCTGCTCATCTTGTCTTGCCTTCTTTGTTTGGCTCTTTTAATTTAATTTTACTTAATTTAGACATACAGCACGGTTACAGGCCCTTTCGGCCCATGAGCCCGTGCCACCCAATTACACCCAATTGACCTACACCTCTGGTACATTTTGAAAAGTGGGAGGAAACTGAAGTGCCTGGAGGAAACCCACGCAGAGAATGAACAAACTCCTTACAGACAGCACAGGACTCGAACACCGGTCACCGGTACTTTAACAGCATTGTATTAACCGCTAGGCTAACTGTGCCGCCCCTCCCCATTGTTCATTTGCCACTGTGGTCTTTGTGACCCAGTTGGATGACCACAGAGCAACAGAGGGCAGCCACTAAGTAACCATTTTGATCTGGGGTGGCCAACCTTTCCATTTTTATTTTTGAATTTAGACATACAGCGCAGTAAAAGGCCATTTCAGCCCACAAGTACGTACCGGAGGTGTAGGTTAATTGGGCAGCACGGACTCGTGGGTTGAAATGCCTAAATTTAAAATTTATACTTTGGCCACCCATAATTAGATGCATAACACGGAGATGTCAATGGCTGACAACGTTGATTATAGCTTGGTAGCTGTGGAAACTTTAAGGCATTTCTGTGAGCTCACCAAGCAGAGTGTTTACCAAGGATAGGATTGACTAATCTTATTTAACACATTATAGGGGAATATTAGCATCAGCACCTCTTCCTCTCTCCCCCCCCCCCGCCTCTACTCCTGCCAGTTAAATTTCCTTTCACCCTCCCCGCCTAACTCTTAATCTCAAACAATTTACTTGCCATTGGAGCAAAGCAAATCAGTAGCTCAGTGGTTCTCAACCTTTTCTTTCCACTCACATACCATTTTAAGAATTCCCTATGCCATAGGTGCTTTGTGATTAAGTTGGTACGTGGATGGAAAAAAAAGTTTGAAAACCACTGTTTTAATCATTTCTAATGGACTCGTTATGTGCACGGTTTCAGAACTCCAAAGGAAATGGGGCAATGACTATTTTTCTCAAGCAAAATATTTTTCAACCTTCCCTTCCCACTCGCACACCACCTTAAGCAATCCCTTACTAATCGCAGAGCAGCGATGGCAGAGGGATTACTTA
Organism: Narcine bancroftii; assembly: GCF_036971445.1. NCBI lineage: Eukaryota > Metazoa > Chordata > Chondrichthyes > Torpediniformes > Narcinidae > Narcine > Narcine bancroftii. The sequence goes on along the minus strand of NC_091482.1, from coordinate 17,343,701 downwards.
AAGGGGCATGTGAGTGGAAAGAAACAGGTTGAGAACCACTGCCATAGCTCGTGGCCAATATTGACCCGAGATCCAAGAAACATTGTTTGGAGATTCTTGGAACATCCTCTGTGTATTTGTGTGCCTTACTGCCTTCCATGTCCTCTGAATCTAAAATTAACAGAGACCACGTTTGTCAGCTCAGAGGAGGAGAACCGGGAGTTCTCCCTTATGTCAGGATAAATATTTCTCCCTCAACCCTTCGAACCTCACATCAGCCTTTTGTTCATTTGTTTCCAAAAACAATGATGATGGTGTGTCCAACAATTGGAACTGCACTTTTAAATCAGGCCACAGATTATAAATAAAATTCAGATTCCCAAAGGAAATTAAAAGCTCTGAGTTTTCTTATCAATATATTTTTCATAAATATTCTATGAAATGTGTGTGTACACGTAACATAGAAAATTGAATTGTATTTCACAGGAGTCGACCCTTCAACCCGCTTTTCCTTTGCTGGGCATGATGCCAATCTAACGAATCCCTTCGGTTTGCATGTGCTTCCACTTTCCCCCTCTGTTCATGTGCCTTTCGAAATGCCTCTAAGCATTGCTTTCACATCTATTGCTGCCATCTCTACTTCTCTTCAGGTGAGGGTTTGGGAAACACACCTTGCCCATCTCCTTTCGACTTTTCGCCACTCATTTTGGGCTTGCTTTCTGAGCCTTCAGTAAAAATGCCTGAAAGCTGATGAAATGTTTATTTCACTTCTACTTCACAACAATCCATACAAACTCAACCAGTGTAATTGAAAAACCATGATCATGGCCTTGAATTTTACCTTGTAAGGGAGAGCCTGTGGTTTGATTCAACCAAAACAATCCCAGAGAAGCACTGAAAAAAAATGATGAATGGCGTGGTTTAAAAGAAAAATAAACTGAGGTAAAGTATGAAAAATTCTGTAAAATTTAATAACCATGTAGGAAATGTCATATTGAAATATTAAATTTTCATGGGGCTCCTGTGTAAATGTTGCAGCAATGGCTTAACTTGCTAAAATCTTCATTTGCATTCTTCTATTGCAGCATCCAAATGTTGCAATTTTTGTTTCACACAAAATGTAACCATAAAAGATAGTGACACATTTATTTGTATCAAATACGAAAGGAATTAATTTAAAAAGGCAATTGCAAATTCATCTTGAATTCTGATATATTTGGAGATAACATTTTGGTTGGGAAATTATTTAAGTCGGTTTAAACTAACATCTACAGTGAAAGAACTTGCCTTTAGGTTTCCAAAACCTAAAGGCATTTTCAGAATTTGATGGGGGACTAAATCGGATGCACCCACCCACGTCCATGAGTGCACTAACTACAAAGCAGCTTTCCTCCCCAAGGGATATTGCTAGATTTTTCACCAATGGATGAGGTTGATGTATAATCTGTATAGCATTAATTTCCCATGTCTGGATTAATAAATATTTTAATCATCCATTTCTAATTGCATTTTGCAAAGTTTTATAATTCAAAAGAATAAGAAATTTGAAGAAGCAAAAATGCTTTCCTATTTTCAGTAATGGCCTGGGTGTACAGTGGAAATATTTTTTTTCACCCAGAGATAAACATTGGAAATTTCCTAAGGCTGTTCCCTATCTTACTTGAAGGTTTTGATTGCACACAAAAAAACGTACAACATAAATACCTGATCTTGAATGAGTTTTCCTCATAATTTCCATTGTTTGATGATATCCATGATGACCCTTGCACAAAGGTTTTATACATCCAACTCCGAGAACGAGATTGTAAAATGGGTTCATCTGGGAAGCAGGTTTTGGGACCTTAATCAGATTTTCCATAAATTGGGTACTGGTAATTGTAAATGTTGCTGCATTTCAGGACCCAATAGCATCAATAAATTATAGTTAGGGAGAATTGATGTTACAGGGACTAGAACACTAAAAAGGAACTGATTCGAGTTACTTTATGTGTGCTGAATGAAATAGGGATTTAATGTCGTGGGTATCCGTTTTTCCTATCAGTCAATGCATGGTGTTCATAATACTAAGCAATTTGTGGCTCCCTCCCTCTATAATCATGCCTAGTGGGGATTCTATAATTGTTTTGCATGAATATCCAATTGATTGGTTCTTATCATAATTCCAAAAGTTGGAAACATATATCCCCTTTAATTTTTTTTGTTTCCATGAGCTTAAATTTGCCTCCTCAACTTCTCTTCATGGATTAACAATGACAGAAAGCAGAAAATTAAATATTTGAACTGTGTACTCATCAGAATGCATGTAAGAGCGGCATAACCCAACTATATCAGGAGCTAAAACTTTGTGTTGTTTTATGCTCATGAAATTTCCAGCAAGGAAATGAGCACAGGACAGATTATTTTGCCTAACCTGTCCACATAGCATTGGTGCTATTCTTCAACTTTAATCCATAATATCTGGTCCAATTCTGACTCTGGTGGGGAAAGGGTGCTAACCAGCTGCATCACGGTCTGGTACGAGGACACCAATACCTCCGAGCATAAAGCCCTTCAAAAAGTAGTGGACATAGCCCAGGACACAAAACCCTTCCCACTATTGAATACATCTACAGGGAACGCTGCCGTCGGAGAGCAGCAGCAATCGTCAAAGACACAGACCACCCAGCACACGCTCTGTTCTCGCTGCTCATATCAGGAAAAAATTATAGGGGCCATAAGGATCTCACCACCAGTTCAGGAACAGCTGCTCCCCCCTCCACCATCAGTCTCCTCAGCAACAAACTCAATCAGGGATTCATTTAAAGACTTTTACTTTTGCACGTCATTGATTTATTTTTCTCCTCTCTGTCTTGCAGTCAGTTTGTTTACATTTCTTTATTTGTTTACATGTGCACTACCAGTAAGTGGTGATTCTGCCTTGCCCGCAGGAAAAAGAATTACAGGATTGTATGTGATGTCATGTACGTTCTCTGACAATAAATCAAAATCAGAACCTGAATCTCAATCTGAAATGTATGACCATCCCATTCTTAGTTATAACCCCTCAAATGTATTCCTCTCTTCGTCTTAACTATTTATTGGGGTCCAAGTTGCACATTCTCATCACCATCAGTAATTCTCAACAGGGGGAGTATGCATCCCCTCCCCCCAGGGGCTACAACACATTTATGGGGTGGGGGCGGGGAGTCACGGCACCTGGTTTGGGGGGGGGGGGGTCACGGCCTGAAATCATAAAATCGTTTTTTTTAAATTTAGTTGTTAGAAGAGAAATATGGAAGAAATCAAGTGAACTTGACTGTTTCACGGGGAAGGAGGCCCATAAACTTTGAGCAGAGTCCTAAGGGGGTCAAAGCCAAAGAAAAATTGGGAATGCTGATCTAGGTAATGTTATCTCTTCCCACATCCTTGATAGCTTCTGGTTCAAAGAAAGTGGAGAAGGTAGTACTTGAGAACAGTCTTCAGTTTAGGAAGCAGGAAGGTCTGAGAAAGGGCACAGATGAGATACGTCAAGAAGAGATCTCAATGGTTTGAACAAACTCACAAGTTTCACACTAACTTGGAGAAGATGACATTATTTTTGGTGGAAGTATGATTGAGAGGACGCAAGCTTGACCTGTTTACTCGAGAGGCGAGCATTTTCATTATTTTGAAGCTCAGGACTAAGACAAGGGAGATGTGGTTCGTATTTGTTGTTTGACGAAATTAGACGGCAGAATTTAGATGGATGGCTCCATTTTGTGAAATTCCCCCTCCATGACCTTCCAACCACCTTCCTCTCTCTCTTTCTCCCCGCCTCTTTGGCCAAGCCTTGGGTCATCTGCCTTCAATATGGCTCAAGGTATTTTCTTTTTTTTATTAGAGACATTCCTGAGAAGCCCTTTAATAATGTAGAATTATTCCAAAGGAGGTGTATGCGTAGAACTTATTGTCAGCATTAATGATATTCATTTTGGTGATTTTATAATGAGGCTATCATCATAATAATTATTATAGTATTTGTATAAATATAGGTTATAATCAATTAAATCACTTATAACTGAGGTCCATTTTATCCTCATCCAATCAATGGGCCGCAGCAAATAAATAATCAGAACACTTGAGTAACAAAAAAACAACTGAAAATGAAATGATATTTGAAAATGAGCTCTCTTTCCATGTCTGAAGTGTCAACTGTACAAAAATAGAAAGAGAATCATTTTAAATTGAAGCAATAAATATAAAAGATTGTTGTGAAATGCTTCACTTGGCACAAATATAAAAACTCAGAACAAATTGATTTTGTCCTTGCCTTGAAATCACACAAATAAATAGTGGCAGAGCTTCACTATTATTGCAGTAAATGAAATTGTAGCTATTAATTTAACTGATTTGATTCCGATAAAATAAGGTGGCTTTAAGAGATTCTTTCTCATCGTGAATTCAACCTGATGTCAAGGTCAGAGATGTATTAAGTGAAGTGCACCACCGGATTCTAGTTCTCCTATGACCAAACTTCCAAGTTCAATATACTGTCCTGAACATCTGTTGATTTCAAAAAAGTTTTTTTTGGATTTTGTTTGCAATGATGGGGAAATATTTTACTCAGTAAATTTATATATTAATTTCACCATTGAAAAAAAGGTATTTAAAAAAAAATTATTGTCATGTAACATGCATGAAATTCCTTAACTTTTGTCTACTGTAAGGCAGGCAGAGAGTCGCCACTTTGTCCAGCACCCCTCACAGAAACCCACAGCACCTGGTGTTGTAGGACTCGTCTCCGAGGACTGTCCAGGCCTGAGCCTGCCCTGGCTTCTGAGATCAGACAATCTCAGGCATAATCAGGCTATTAGGCTTCTAATAAAAAGCTGAATTGCTAGAATGGGTGCAGGAGTCCATGTGGCCCATCATATTTGTGTGGGTGATTTCAAAGAGTTATTAGCCCTACCCGTCTACCTAACCACCTTCCTCTCACAACCTTTGTGTATGAAATGCTAGGTCTTCTGAAACCTTACTGACCTACTTGTGATTGATGAGTCAAACAGTAAACATGTCTGTGTTACTAAATCTCAAATGATCACAATACCATGGGTTTAAGTATCCCCAGAACATGGAGTGTAGGACAATACAGCAACAGGCCCTTTGGTGCATTCTGCCAATCTAGACTCTCCCATGTGTCTGCACAAGATCCAGACCTTTCCATTCCCTCCCTGAGAAGAAGCTGCTAATTTTATCAGTGACTTCAGGTCCATTGATCCAGATCTTGCTCTTGCACCATTTTGGGGCAACCCTACAGCCATCTAGATCCCAGCATGGAAACAGGCCCTTCGTACCACCTTCTCTGTCCCAACCAAGCTGACCCTATTTGCCCACATTCAGCCCATAAACTTTTCCTATCCATGTACCTGTGTAAATGCCTTTTCAATGTTACAATTGTACCTGGTCCTACAACTTCCTCTGGCAGCTTGGTCTCTTTACCCACCATCCTCTGCACATAAAAAGGTACCCATCAGGACACAAAAGTAAAACATGAAAATCTGCAGATGCCATGGTAGGGGTAAAAACTCAGCAGGTCAAACAGTGACCTTTTATATAGCAAAGATAAAAATACATAACCGACGTTTCGGGCTGGAGTCCTCATCAAGGTATGGGAAAATATTGGCAGGCCTCAGAAGAAAGAGTGGGGGGGGGGGGGGAAGTTTGGTTGCAAAGGCTAGGTGAATAGAGAGGGGAGGGAAGGAGTGAGGAGAACTGGAAAGGGGGAGGGTAGGGGGAGGTTAGCAGAAACCAGAAAAGTCTATGTTAATGCCATCTGGCTGGAAAGTGTCCAGATGGAAAATCAGGTGTTCCTCCAATTTGCAGGTGGTCTTGGTGGGACAGTACATAAGACCATGGACAGACATGTGAGTGTGAGGCAGAACTGAAATGATTGGTCTCTGTCATTTGTGCAGATGGAATGAAGGTGCTCAGTGAAGCGATCTCCCAATTTGCACCGTCTCTCCAATGTAGAGAAGGCCACTAGAACGCTTGTTAAATCTTTCCTCTCTCACCTTAAATCTATGCCACCTCGGTTTAGATTCCCCTACCCTGGGACAAAGGCTACAACTATTTACCTTATCAATGTTCCTCATGATCTAAAACCTCTAAGCTCCCCATACCCTGCATTCTATTGGTTGACCTTTCTATGGTTCAGAGAGAAAAAGTCCCAGACTATCCTGCCTCTTATTATAATTCAAGCCCGTCAGTCTTGGTAACATTCTCAGAAATCTTTTCTGCACCTTTTCTAGCTTAATGATATCTCTCCTATAGTTTGGTGACCAAGGCAATTTCACCAACTTTTTTGTAAAAGGTAAAGGATCCATTATTTTCACATAATTCTACATTTAGAGTATAGCATACATGTAATTCTTTTGGTCTACCGTAAGGCAGACAAAGTTGCCACTTTGTCTAGAGACCCTCACCTGGTGTTCCAAGGTGGTCTCCCCTCCAAGTACTGACTATGCCTTTGCCTGCTTAGCTTCCAAGATCAGACAATCCCAGGCAGAGCTGAAACATGATGTCTTGTTCCTTTACTCAATGCTCTGACCAATGAGGGCAAGTGTTTTCTTCACCGTTTACCTGTGTATTGATTTTCATGGAATTATGTACCAGTCCTCCCAACTCTTTGTTCCACATCACTTCCCAGGGCATGTTGGCGCCTCTACTTCCTCAGGAGTTTTCAGAGGTTTGGGATGACATTAGAAACCCTGGCAAATTTCTAGAGGTGTGGTGGAAAGTGTGCAGACTGGTTGCATTACGGTCTGGTATGGGGACACCAATAGCCCTGAGCATAAAGCCCTCCAAAAGGTAGTGGACACAGCCCAGGACATCACAGGCAAAAACCCTCCCCACTATTGAGTACATCTCCAGGGAGCTGCTGTCGAAGAGCAGTAGCAATCATCAAAGATCCTCATCACCCAGCCCATGCTTTGCTCTCTCTGCTGCCATCAGGAAAGAGGTACAAGTGCCACAAGACTCTCACCACCAGGTTCAGGAACAGCTGCTCCCCCTCCACCATCAGACCCCTCAACCACAAACTCAATCAGAGACTCATTTAAGGACTCTTACTTGTGCACTTTATTGATTTTCTTTTTGTTCTCTCTGTATTGCAGTCAGGTTTACAGTTCTTGTTGGTTTACATGTTTTACGCTATATTTATTTTTTGCACTATCAATTAGTGGTAATTCTGCTGTGCCCGCAGGACAAAGGGATCTCAGGGTTGTATGTGATGTCATGTATGTACTCCAACAATAAATCTGAAATCAATACTGTTCATTGTGAGTCCTGCCTTAGTTTAAGCCACCAAAGTGTAACCTCTTGCCCTTGTCAGAGTTAATTTCCATCTGCCCTTCCTTGGCCCACTTTCTCAGTTCATCTTGATCCTGTTGTAATCTTAGATAACCCTCTTCACAGTCACACTATACTAGCTACTTTGGCGTTATCTATAAATGTACTAACCACACCACGTACTTTGTTATCCAAGTCGTTAATATAGATGACAAAAAACAGTGCCCAATCTCCGTGACAAGCCTCTGGTCACACGCTTCCAGTTTGAGTAACAACACTCCACTACCACCCTTTGATTACTACCATCAAGGCAATTCTGGATTCAATTGGCCAGCATGTCCTGCATCCCATGCAATTTGACCTTCCACAGCAGGCTAACATGTGAAAATGGCTTGATAAAGTCTGTAAGACAATGTTTCCTCTGCCTTCATCAATCTTCTTGGTCTTTTAAAAATAAATAAATCTCAATCCAATTGATAAAAATTGATCAGGATGAAGCATCAACCTTCTGGAACTTTCCAAATCCAACAGCAGTATGTCCAGAAGACAAGCCCCTAAAATATGGCTGAAAACTTTGACAGTTTGTAAAACAGCGCTACTGGCAATCAGTGATTGTAACTTGTTTTTTTTTTAAGCTCCTGCCTTTCAGTAAAATTTTAAAACAATTGAGACTGAAATTGTGATTTTAGTTGTTCAAAAAAAAGGCGTGAAAACACTTTAAATAGTCTTTCCCTTTTCCCAATTTTTGAACCCAACAATTCCCACAGAAGAAAAAAGGGTCTCAAATCTTGCATCAGGTAAAACCTTAACCGGGATCCAAGATGCAATTAGCTGGTGTAGTGTGCTGCAGAACACTAAAGAGTGATGTCTTTCTCAATCCTGTGAGTACATTCACAGCTCGTGCATAAACTTTCAAGAATTTCTTATTTTCCAAACTGCAGATGCTCATTGGTAATTGCGAATGAGAGCTGGCCCACTAACCCACCTATTCTTCACATCTATAAGCTACGTTGTCAGTTATTTGCATCCTACCATATCCAAAGAACAGAGACCCGACATTTGACTGTTTGAGCCTACCATTAGAACCATGCAGCATGGAAATGGGCCCTTCAACCCAATGAATCTGTGTCAACCATTTTACACTAATCCTATTTTATTCTCCCAGCATTCCTGACTCCCTGCATTTTTTTTTTTAACACTCACCTTCACACTAAGTTCAATTTACAGTGACTGATTAACCTAACAACTTGGTGTCTTTACCACAGGGGAGGAAACTAGAATACCCCAAGGAATCCTACCTGCACCATTCTGATCTTTGAAAGAATCTCCACTGTAAATTGCAATTTAGCACTGCAATTTACAGACAAAATGTCAGATCCTATTAACCTTCCATATACAAAATTAAATCTGCATCTCTCCTTTGCTAAAACAGTAAAACCCCTGGATTGGCAGATGCTAGATAAGTGTATTTTCCGGTTGCTTGAGACACTCTTACAATACCTAACTAATACATCTGAATTAAGAAAAAGCGTTTAAAAGACAAAAATACTATACTGTATTTGTACTAATAAAATTTCACTTGCAAAATATATAAACCTTAAAGCATTTTATTTCAGTCACATTATTTGAAAACATTTAACCGTCGCTGCACCTGCACGTTCCTCCCCCTCCATGTAGCTGCCCCAAAGATTAACACTATAGATAATTATTTTTAAAATTTTAAACTTGTGTATTTTATCTAGTATTTTATTCTTATTTATTTTAATTTTTTATTTTCCTAGTTTTTTTTTTGCCGGTTGCTTGAGGTTGCCAGTGGCTTGCATTCTGGATGCCAGGGGATTTGCAGTAGTTTTAAATCTATGGTTTCAGATGACAGACAGGCATAAAATAAGTGTCATTGTGATCACATACCAGCAGCAAAGTAAGTGGCACTTGTAGAATTGCAATAGGTAATTCATTGACCATTGCGTGTTGAGCAATTAGCGTGGCTTTTTGTTCTCCTAGTACAACTTCAGTATTATGGGTTAATGAAGGGAATTGAGAGCAACAGTGTGCTGTGTGGCTCCTTAAACCGGTGCCACTATCGAGTAAACTCCTGACTAATCTAGCTACCTCTACACTGTTGACCAATCCCCTTTGCCTTCATTCGCCAAGAGGCTACAGCTATTTCTCTGATATCATTGGGTGTAGTTTAACTAAGATGTCCTGAGATGCCCAGGCAACCATAAAAAATTCCAGGACATCAGCCTGCATTTAACTAGTAAACCAGTTTACAAAATAATTAAATAAAAGTTGACCACAGAACAACCTTTAGGAAACATTGGAACCAGTGCTTGGTTTCAGGCAGCATATTAGAATGGAGAGAGCAAGAAATTCGGAGTTTAAACTTAAGATAACAGAAGATGTCAATGGAGTAATTGCAAGGCCAGATATTTCAAGAATCGGGGTTATAGTGGATGGAGAAATAAACAACTCAATGGGCAGCATGGTTAGCACAGCACCGGCAACCTGGGTTCGAATCTGGGGCAGTACACAAGGAATTTGTATGTTTTCCCTGTGCCTGCGTGATTCCCTCCCACCCTTCAAAACATACAGAGGCCATCGGTTATTTGGGCTGTATAGGCTTATGAGCCGGAAGTGCCTGTTAAGATGCTGTATGTCAAAATTTAAAAAAACAATTTAATACAGCAATATTTTGGAGGAAAGGGGAAGTAAACAATCATTTCCACTATGACGTGTTACTATTTAAACTTTAATAAGGATTTTTAATATAATTTTCTAGAATTAACATTAGGGTTAGGGTCAGGGTTCTTTTACATATTTTTAGGGGAAATTCGCAAGTGCGTCTCACCGCATAGAAATTGGCAGGTCCCGTTACAGTTGTATATTGATGAGACCCCATATGGAGTATTGTGTTCGCTGTACTATATAAAGCAAGTTGTCAAGCTGGAGAGGGTGCAGATATTGATGAGGATATTGCCAGGACTTGGCCCTGAGCTACAGGGAGTGGATGAGCAGGCGAGGGCTTTGTATGACAGAAGGGTGATCTCATAGATCATGAGAGGAATAGATTTTGTGAATGCAGAGTCTTTTACCCAGAGCAGGGGGTATCTGTAACCAAAAGACAGAGGTTTTAAGGCAACAATTCTCAACAGGAACCATACCTGGGGGCCATGGACTGAAATCATAAAATATTTAGTAGAAGAAATGTGTTGGGAAGGCAACCATTGACAAAAAAAAAGTTTGAGAATGGCTGGTTGAGGGTGGTGGGTGCATGCAATGGGCTGCCAGAGGAGATTGTTAAGGCCAGTACTTTTGCAATGTTTATGGGGGAAAAAAATGGACAGAAGTTGATCAAACAGGTTTTATAAAGAATAGATACGCTTCAGATAATATTCTTTGAGTAATTAGTTTGATTAATAAACACCGACAGTGCTCCGACCATCCGATGGTGGTATCTCTTGATGCAGAAAAGGCTTTGATAGAGTTGAGTGGAACTTTTTATTTAAAGAGGTATTTAAAATTATGAGGGGGATAGACAGAGTAGATGTGAATAGGCTCTTTCCCCTGAGGCTAGGGGCGATTGGAGCAAGGGGTCAAAACTTTAGAAATAACATGAGAGGAAGCTTCTTCTCTCAGAGAGGGGTGGCTGAGTAGAATGACCTTCCAGAAGAAGGTGGTTGCAGCAAGGTCAGTTTTGTCATTTAAGAGGAGGTTGGATGAGTACATGGATATGAGGGGGTAGGAGGGTTATGGGCAGGGAGCAGGTAGGTGGAATTAGTGGAGTTTCACATAAACTGGTGCGGACTAGAAGGGCCGAGATGGCCTGTTTCCGTACTGTAATTGTTATATGGTTTTGTACGGATAGAATGGTTTTAGTTGGATACGGACCAAAAGCAGGCAGGTGGGACATTAGTTGGCGTGGTCAAGTTGGGCCAAAGGGCCTGTTTCCACATTGTATGACTATGTATAGAAGGTAAATTCAATTGTCACTATCTACACTGATGTATTCTGTTTCCTAATCAAGCAAAAAATCCTTTGTTTGTTAAAATCTGCTAATATCAAAATTTGGGAAGTCATTTGAAGCCCATTGGAGCTTTATGAACTTTGATCATTTTGTTGGAGTTGGTGAGATGCCAGAATACTCTGTACATAATAACAAGATCCACTTCAGATTTTTGGGATAAATTTACCAAAGTATGCTGTATATTATTCAATGCTAAAGCAATTTTGGATCAATGCAATGTATTATCACTCTCTGTTAATACAAATGCAAAAGATTATATGAGTCAGATTTGGTTTTTGCAAAATATTTATTTCTACATTGTCATACAGGATTCAAAGCAGCTGTACAAAAGTGTATTTTTTACAAAAATAAATTCTGTTGATACAAAAGGATAAATGCAACGTTCATCATCTTAAAGGAATTGTAACGTTCAGCAGATTAAACTTGTTAAAATACCAATGTTAGAACCATTTCACATTCAGATATATCTTCACTTCATATAACCAATTACTCATTTCGAACTGTTCACAAAAATATACATTAACAATCCAAAATATCTCCGACTTACCAAATCAAAACAGCTAATTTTCTATCATGTTGAATTCTACATTTAGTATAAGAGGCCCATACTGATTACCCTTAACCTCCTGATGGTGTTCTCGTGTTGTACGTGTCTGTAGACCCAGTAAGTCTCAATATCTCACTGAAGCCCTGTAACCCTCATGTGTGACTACTTTCTAACACTAATCCTGTTTTGTGTGTCTTTGTATATTCCATCGTAGCTGGTATATCTTGCCCACTAGCAATCATAATTGAGGACCATGGCCTTTAATCTCCCACAGCCATCGCCAGACTGAGATTAATTACAACTCATCTGGATATCAAATAATTTTGTCCAGAACTGGATGTTTCATTTAAGGAAGAACATTGGGATAGATTGTGGCTTTGTGAAATTATGTAAGATTTTATTTCCATTGTCATCTTAGGTGTGATATTGTACTGGCTAACTCGGCATTACAAGGCCAAATGCTAACATGTGTGAAATATTTTTGATTTCAATGAATGATGCAAATCAGTCAGTGGCTCCAATAAGATTTCTGTAAGATGAAAAGGAAAGCTATTGCAGACTGACAAGAATAGAGAAAATGCAAAATACCAAAAGACCAGGCGGTATTCACAAATATTATGAGGGCAAAATAGTACAGTCTGAAAATGCTGCAAATCTCAGCAATTCAGACACCATCTCTGGAGGGAAACAGAATTAATGTTTTAACATTGAAATCTCTTCGCAAATTCTGCACGACAGGTCCAATGTTTACTGCTTCCATTTTTTCCAAACCATTCGTGTTTATTTGTTTAAAATGAAGATGGAAATAAACTATAGTTTAAAATGAGTGACCTACGTAGCCCTGTAAAAGTAGACAGAGGTGGCACATCTAGTTTAAAATTCTTATTGGACAACTAATCATCACTTATTTATGTGAATCAGTAGGTGTGATGACGCCACTGAATTTTATTTTGCTTGGAAAGACATCACCTGGCCCATCAAGACAATGCTTGGCTCTTGGAGCACTGCATCCATTCAATTCATTCACTGTCACCTCTTCTCACATTTCTATTAACACTTCCCCCTCTCTTCCCACTTCGAATTCTCTGAGCGAACATTTCACCTGACAACCAGCATGTCTTCGAAATGTTTGAAGCCCCCACAGTTACCGGAAGAGCATGCAAATTATGGCCACACAGTGCTGGAAGTCAGAATCAAACCTTGGTCATGGTGTGGTGTAATATTTTCACTAGTAACAGCCACACCATGTGCGTTTTATATAGCCTTGTCCCAGTTGGTTTTCACTGACAGACCAGACACCAATATAGGTGAACATCTTGCATGATCTGACTTTCCCTACATCAAGGCCGGCACAGTTACCATAGTGGTTGACCCAACAATATTACAGTGCCAGCAACCTGGGTTTGAATCGGCGCTGTCGGCGTGGGTTTACTCCCACCCTTCAAAAGATATGGGGATTGTAGGTTAATTGGGGTATTTGGGTGGCACGGGCTCAAGGGTTCTGAAGGGCCTGTTATCCAAATTAAATCCTATTTTACTTATTGGGATGTATTCTGGAAATTTTCATCATCCCCTTGTAATCAGATGGAGAATTGAATAATTTGTCATGGGCAGGAGATCCCATTTAAGTAGATAAAAACTTAATGCCAGGTAATTTCAATTTAAATTTGAAATTTTCCATTAATTGAACAGAGACGATGTGTATTTTCTGAAATTTAATGGCGAGCTCGAGTCTTCAATGTTCCAGTTTCCTTGAACTTAAAACTACCTGCAAGAGCACTTGATCATCATGACATAGAAAGCCATGGAATAAGCTCTGACATATGGGATTAGCAGGTTTGGTACTTGTGTTGTAGGACTTCAATTTCACATTATGTCCCGAGTATAATTGTTGTAAAGGTAATGCATTTTCCTATATTACGGGTATTACTCAGATAAAGGATGAGGATAATGTCTCCTGTTAGACCTCAGCATTCATTGTATCGAACTGGAATTTGCCTTGACCATCTCAAAAGGAGGAATAGATCCAACTGGGAAGTGAAGCAGTTGGGTTTTCAATTGTTATCCTACCTCCAGTGGGTGGAGGCAAAAAGACCCGCTCTACCGTGAACTGAAAGTTAGAGCCAGAGATCTGAAATGGAGTGAAGTTTTCTCCCCTGCGGATGTTGCAGCAGGCCAAGCTTCGTGCATGAAGAATCAATGAAACCTCTTTCAACAAATCAATTTTAATATAAAGCAAACAGTAATGCAAATTGCGAATGCCATAGATCAGTGGAGTACCATATCATGTTTTACCATAATAATATTTTTATTGCCACATTAAAAGCAAGAAATGCAGGAAATTCTCAACAAGCATCTCTGGAGAGGGCAAGATTAGCATATCAGGTTAAAGTTTTTTAATCAGAACTGATAATAGATGGAGTGAAGCAGGTTTTAGTAATCTCCAGTTAGAAACCGAAACGTTAGTTTTGTTTTTCATTACACACATGCTGCCTGGGCATGTTTCCACATTTTTTATTTCAAATTTCCAGCATTTATAGCCTTTTTAATTTTCCTCATTTTAAAATAATTTGGGTTTGGCTCATGGGTTATGAAAAGTATTCTGTCAGTTCAAATTACTAATTTTTGATTTACTAAGCACGAAAGTGCTAAGGTCTAAATGTAATTAACTGATCTTGCAAACAGGGAACAACAGGTGTTGGTAATGTATTCTTCTTGTCAGGGATTTTTAAACACCAAATTTAAGATTTTCAAATAATTTGCTTTGATCTTTTAAGTGTTTCTCTAATTAAAAATGCAAGTTCTCTTTATTTTATTCTCAGAATTCTGATGTAAATGAGAATTGATTTTACCACAGATAAAAGCCCATTTAAAAATCTGAAAGGACATTTCTCTCTCCTTCCTCCTTTACTTAAGTGGTAGACTGATCTAAACTGGAGCTCACTTGGGTCATTGTGCAAGCCTCATGGAAGAGGTTTCTACGCAAGTTTCACCACTGGCAAGGAACTGTGTTCGATGTATTTAATTTTCTCTACATTTGCACAGTCAAGTGAAATGTTTAGATTTTGCTTATTCAATGAGAAGATCTTGCCAATTTTACATTTTCCCGAGTATTATACAGCAGTGATAGTGAAACAGTTGCCAATGAACACAGGAAAATTAGGCAGAGAGCCCTTTGGTTCTTTGAAGACAGCCTTCAATTAGGAATGCTGGACCCATAAATTTTAATAATGAATAAAATGCCAGATTAGAGAACCAAGACTTGCTAGATTGATACAAATTAATGGTTTTAAGTTTTTACTTAAAAATAATCTTAGCAGTTGAATTTTGATTGACAAAGAAAGTGTTGATCAGAAAATTGGCTGCAAATATCCAATTTAGGCCATAGCCTGAAGTAGCGTACAGATTTTGAACACCAGAGTATGAAGAGAGGAGGTCGCTGACAAAAAAAATCAGATGAAATCTGATGATTTAGAAAGATGGGCAAAGCTGGGGCAACAATTTGAGAAGATTAAAAGAAGGAAAAAAAGCCATGATCCAAAGGATGAGAGAGCTTGATAGTAACAATGTTGGGAGAAATGGTTCTCTTTGCCTGGTTGGTTGTCAACTAGAAATAATTAATAGAAGACTGTAATGGCATTGGCCAAATTATACTGGGTCTGGACTGAGCTTGTAATTTGCTGCTGCTGTTATGCCCTTGGTTGTACTTTCCTCTTGTGATTGCAGGATTCCCAATGTCCTGTCTTATTTGTTGCCATAAAATAGATTGGTTAATGACGAGGCTGCACAAACTATGGTTCAGTTCACGAACCATTCTGATTGCTTGCAAGAGCTTATGCTATCAAAATCTTCCTTCACCGTTCCCGAACATCTATGATCTTGAAGCAACGGAGGATGAGGGAGTGACCTGGTCAAGCTGTACATGGTGATGAAAGGCCTGAGGCTTTTTTCCCCCAAGGCTGAACTGGCAAACAGAGGGGGCATAGTTTTAAGGAGCTTGGGAGGAAGTAGAGGGGGAATGGAAGAATTTAATGGGAGACAGCAGAGGAATTGGATGAGTATTTTGCACCAGTCTTCATTGTCAAAGACATGTCCTACTTTCAAGATTGTCAGGAGAGAGAGGAGGTGCTTTGGAAGCTGAAAGGTCTAAGGGCAGATAAGCCTCCTGGACCTGATGAATGCACCCTCAGATTCTGAAAGCAGTCGCTATAGAGATTGCGGAGGGATTGGTAATGATCTTCCAGAAATCAATAGATTCTGGCATGGTTCAGAAGGAATGGAAAATTGCAAATGTCACTCTGCTATTTAAAAAGGGAGGAAACAGCAGAAAGAATATTGTAGAACAGTAACCTACATCAGTGTTGGGAAGTTGTGGGATTCGATTGACAAGGATGAGGATACGAAATACTTGGAGATGCATGACAAGATCGGCTAAAGTCAGTAGGCTTTACTTAAGGGAAAATCTTGCCTGAAAACTACCCCAATATTATTAGGAAACCACAATCAGGCTAGTCAAAGGGCACCTAGTGGATGTTGTATATTTGGACTTGACAAAATGCTGCATACGAGGCTGCTTAACAAGATGAGAGTCCATGGAAAGGTTCGAGTATGACTGATCAGCAGGAAGCTGAGAGTGGGAATAAAGGGATCCTTCTCTGGTTAGCTACCAGGTTACCAGTGGTGTTCCACAGGGGTCGGTGTTAGGGCTACTTCTTTTCACATTGTATGTTAACGATTTGTATCATGGAATAAACGGCATTGTGGTTAAGTTTGCAGATGAATCAAAGCTAGGTGGAGGGGCAGGTAGTAGTGAGGAAACAGAGAGTCCTGGCAAGGTTAGGAGAACGGACAAAGAAGTGGAAGATGAAATACAATGTTGGAAAATGTACAGTCATGTACTTTGGTAGAAGGAATAAAAGAGCAGTCTATTATTTGGATGGGGCAAACATTCAAAACTTTTGCTTTTGAGGTGCAAAGGGGTCTGGGAGTCCTCGTGCAACAGACCCTAAAGCTTAACCTTCAGGTTGAGTCAATGGTGAAGAATTCATATCTACATGATACAAGAGCAGGGACATGATGTTGAGGCCTCATGGAGTATGGGATACAGTTTTGGGTTCCTTGTTTAAGGAATAACATGCTGACATTGGAGAGGGTTCAGAGAATGATTCCTAGAATAAAGGGATTAGCATATAAAGAACATTTGACGCCTCTTAGACTGTACTCCTTGTAGTTCAGGAGGACCTCTCAGAAGCATTTTGAATGTTGAAAGACCTGGACAGAGGAGTTGTGGCAAAATTGTTTCCTGTGGTGGTGGGGGGGTGGGGGCGGTATAGACAAGAGGAAGGTGGTGGAAGGCAGATATAATGGGATCTTTCAAGAGACTGTTAGGTACATGGAATTGAGAAAAGTGGAAGGTTCCGTAGCAGGGAATTTCTAGAAGTTATTAGAGTAGTCTACAAAGTTGGCACAACTTTGTAGGCCAAAGGGCCTGCACTGTGCTGTTCTATGAACACTGATATTTAGAAACTGTTAAACAATTTAAATAACAAAACAAATTTAAAGCAATATTTAACTTGTGGAGATTTAAGTAATATTAATTAATTTAAAAAGTACACCCCTATTAGATGGTCCTTATTAACCCTAGTCAAATGACTGTGATATGGTAGATGCAACACTGCAGCTGGGGCCAGATGCAAAATGTAAACAGCCACTTACCTCATGATCTGGATCTGCCATGCATAGATGTGGGAGCCAGGAGCCTGTCACATGCTTAATACAGCCAGGAATTTGCTTTCACCCAACAGGTGATTAACATTTTGAGGCCACTTGCTCTACAAATGGGAGAATCAGATTTCCAGAAAACTTAAATTACAGGAATAACAAGATGTTTGAAATTCCAATACTCAGCTCTTTCTAATGGCGAACGTTGGCATGGCCCAGCATGCTTTCCATTTATTAAAACATGACTAACAAGTTTCAATATGCAGGCCAGTAAAATGCAGAAAAGATTCACCAGAATGATGCCGGCAATGACAGGTTCCAGCTACATGAACAAAGTAGAGTTCTCGTAGGAGGAAAGATGATAGACATGTCCAAGGTCATGCTGGGCATCTAGAACGAAGCCCCATTAGCAGATGGTTCAAGCAATATGGGATTCATAAAGGCTTAACAGAGGAAACTCTATATACATCAGACACTGGCTGCTTGTTTCTTGTGCTCTAACAAATTTATAACTAGGATTAATTAAATTTTTTAAAATAAATACATGGGAAGATTTAAACCGAACTTCAAGTTGTTGTTTTCCTTAATGAACGGTTTCAGTGAAAACAAGAACTGCAATCAAGACGCCTTCAAGACTGCAAAACAATAACCATTCTGCCACGACATAATAAAACACTGTCTGTCCCTTTAACAAATGAAAATAATTGACCCAATTCAAACCAGCCATACAATTATCTCAACCAGCAATGACAGTAATACAGTGTTTCTGGGAACAAACTGTAAAAAAATACATTGGCTCCTTATCCCCAAAAGAGAAGACAAAATTGTACTTGTTCCTCCACAAAATGACATTGAAAACAACCACCTTGCATTTAATATGTTTCAATTAAATTACTTTTGCCTATTGTTTTAAGGTGGCATCAGCTAATTTAGTTGGATTCAATAAGGCCCCTGTTTAAAATAGTGGATACAGAAGTCAGTACCCTATACAAAACAGACACTTACTAGTCAAGCACATACACTCATCAGGGTTTACAGTTAATGACATTGCTGCTGTCTCTCTGCGCTGAATTCATGTCATTTCCAAATGCTCTACCTCGGCAACATACTATCTTTCAGCTTTTTGTTATACAAACAATGAAGGAGACACTGGATGCTCACCACTTCAACCTAGAACAAATTGCATATTATTTAATTTCTTTTAGCCCTCGTGTTCAGAAAACAAAAGATGTCTAGGTGTAGTAAAGCATCTATTCTTAAGGCTATACAAGCTTCATTGAACATTAAGTCAAGGTATATCATATTATTTAATTAACTGAGTTCTTATCAGAGGAGAATGAAAATGAACTTGTAAATTAATCATTAAAACCAGTGGGTTGAAAATCACTCTGCTTTGTTGATGGGCAACTGCAATGATCAATGGTGAAGGAAACAATCACCCCCTTTCCAATGGTGAGATGAGATGGTAACATCACATTGATTCTTTGCTGTGTTCTGTCACCAGTTGACAGACACTGGCTGCTTCTCTGTTGGATACAGTTCTGATTAATGACTGCTACCTACCAATCCAGGGCACATCTTTGAGAACTGGCTGACTGGAGCTTTTCAAAGCACTTGCAGGTAGATGTGTTTAAAATAAGAAAAAATAATTTTCCACTGTGCGAGACTAGACAATGTCAGGTTCTTGCTGCAAGATCTTTGACTGTGGCAAATAATAGCTCTTCAAATGATCTAAAATAGGTTAAACATATTAAAACAGTACATGGCATTTAATTCAGCAGGGGAGTTGTCACTTTTGTCTTCTTCTATCTCGACCAATCTATTTTCTCATAGTCTGGCCATGTTTATTAGCAGAATTACCTTTTAATAATGTTCTTACAGACCAGGTGCTAGGAGACACATCATTAACTTGGCAACTAATCTGATCTGGATTTTTTTTTGCCGTTGAAATCACTTAATGGCTTTTAACAAGCTTGCATTTTATTTTAGATAATGTTAATTTTCACCTGTGTTTTGTCTCAGGAGTTTGTCAATATTTTCTGCTCATGGTTCACCAGTTAATTCTTCATCAGTAACAGCTAAACAAATGCAGCAATAATCACAACTAAAGCTGGTGTAATTGCTTTATAGCTCCTGGGAGCCAAGTACATTAGATTTTTCATATATGTAATGTGGATAAGGGAGAACCAGTGGATGTGGTATATCTGGACTATCAGAAGGCTTTTGATAAGGTCCTGTACAGGAGATTAGTGTACAAACTTAAAGCACACAGTATAGGAGGGATGGTATTGAGGTGGAGAGAGAATTGGTTGATAGACAGGAAGCGAAGAGTAGAAATAAACAGGTTCTTTTCAGAATGGCAGGCAGTGATTAGTCGGGTACCGCAAGGCTAGGGCCACAGTTATTTACAATATATATCAATGACTTCAATGAGGAAATAGAAAGCAGCATCTCCAGGTTTGCAGATAACATGAAGCTGGGTGGCAGGGTTAGCTGTGCACAGGATGCTAAGACTTCAAAGACTTCCCCCTTATCCTTAAACTGTGATGCAGGGTAACTTGGACAAGTTAGGTGAGTGGGCCAAGGCATGGTAGATTCAATATAATGTGGATAAATGTGAAGTTATCCACTTTGGAGGCAAGAACAGGAGAGAAGATTATTACCTCAATGGTGTCCAATTAGGAAAAGGAGAGATGCAACGAGACCTGGATGTCAAAAGTGGGCATGCAGGTGCAGTAGGGAGCGAGGAAAGCGAATGGACTGTTGGTATTCATAGCAAGAGGATTTGAGTACAGGAGCAGAGAGGATCTACTGCAGCTGTACTGGGCCCTGGTGAGACCACACCTGGAGTAATGTGAACAGTTTTGGTCTCCTTATCCGAGGAAAGACATCCTTGGCATAGAGGATGTGCAAAGAAGGTTCACTAGATTGATACCAGGAACGGCAGGACTTGCATATGAAGAAAGGCTGGATCAACTAGGCTTACACTCGGTGGAATTTGAAAGATGGTTGGTGGGGGGTTCTTATAGAAACATAAAGTTCTTAAGGGATTGGACAGGCTAGATGCAGGAAGGTTGTTCCCGATGTTGGGGAAAACCAGGGGTCACAGTTTAAGGATAAGGGGGAAGATTGAGATGGGGAAAACAAAATTCTCAGTGGTGAATCTGTGGAATTCTTTTCCACAGGAAATAGTTCCTTAAGAGGATCGGAGCTATGGGGAGAAGGCGGGTACTGGGTGGATGATCAAAATTAATGGTGGTGTAGGCTTGAAGGGCCAAATAGCCTACTCTACACCTATTTTCTATGTTTCTATATATAGTATTGGTTGCAGTTTAAATTGGATTTGATGGGTTGATGTAAATCAGTGGTTTTCAAACTACCCCCCTAAACTAACATTCCACCTTTAGCAATCCCTAATGCCATAAGTGCTCTGCAATTAGTGAGGGATTGCTTAAGGTGGTATGTGAGTAGGAAGGGAAGGTTGAGAACCACTGCTCTGGACCCAAATGTTACTGAAATATTTTGCTTGAGAAAAATGGTCATTGGCCCATTTCCTTTGGAGTGATGAAATTGTGCACATAACAAGTCAATTAGGTACGATTAAAACAGTGGTTCTCAAATTTTTCTTTCCACCCACATACCAGAGCACCTATGGTATAGAGATTGCCTAAAGTAGAATGCGAGTTTGGGGGGGGGGAAGTTTGAAATCCACTGAATTGTAGACCATGTAATCTTGTCTTGTAAATTACTGTATCAAGTAGCTATAATCTCGGAATGAAAGTCATTGATTGTAAAGTGGAATTATTTAAATGATCATTCTTCAACTCTTCACAATGACACAACTATAGCATTGGTAGTGTGCTGCAAGTACAATGTCAAATTGAATTGCAATTGTATTGTAAAGTACAAGAAGCTGGTGATTACAAGGTGACTACCAGCTATGGATGAATTTATGGACAAATATTTTTAAATGTTAGAGGTAAGATGAAACAAAGTCATTGATGTCTTGAGCTAGAAAACCCAGGCCAGTGGTCACCAGCTACTAGATGTTCAGAGTAAAAGATTATGGAGAGAAGATGGCGAGAAAAGCTGGAATTTGAATTAAGGTGTAACAAGGGCTTGGGTGGAGAGAGGAAGGTTAGGGTCAACATTGTAATGGAGTGGAAATGGGTAGCTTCAGAAATAATGTGGCCATGTGGTAGGCAGATAATGTTGTAATGAAATGACACGGAGTCTGAGTGAGTCCAGTTCAGCTGCTCCTTGCCCAAAGGAGAGGGAATAGAATCAATGAACAAAGAAAGGTGGGAATCTGATGACCAGTGCCTGCAGTTTAGCCTGCTTATGAAACAAGTGCAGGGTTAGGAACTCAAGTACAATCAATTTTTTCAGTTTCTCTCTACAAGTTAAGAGTCTATATACAAACTGCGTGATTGACAGGCTGAAGGTCTCTCTGCAGAGAAGCCATGCCGAAGGTGAGGCATTTGAATGTGGAAGGTGGGAATAAGGGATACAATAGGAGGATTGTCATCAAGACCGCTAGAGCTCTAGATATTGAACCAAAATGAGTGTCTGCATTGAGTGAATACTGATGAATGTGAGAAGACTTCCAGGTGGGATGGTGTGGAGATGGAGACGGGCAAGAAGGTGGAAATAAAGCACTGTGGTTTATGAAATCTGAGAATTGGATGAGTGGAACCAGGTAAGTGAGGAATCGTGAGAAGAGTGGGGGCAGTTAGGAATAGGAAATGCCTTGGAGTAGTGTGTGCGTGATGGACAGTTGGAGCCAGCTGGGGAATTTTCTGACTCCACTTGGTTTTGGCCAAGAAACTCAAAGGCTTGCATCACTGGAGTTCTACTCAGCCCTCTTAACATAGCATCTGCCAAGTGTCTGGAACCATCGATCACAGCCTTGGATATAAGTTTGAGGAGACAAAGATCAGGATGTCCTGGAAAAAACTGAAACATTCAAAATGAGGGAATATTATCTCATAATTAAACGGAAGGGCAGACTTGATTGGCTGAAGAGTCCAAATGGACTTTACAGTGTCATATTGCATATACTTGTAATCCATTTTTAAATAAAAATAAGGCTTCACCGATGTAAATCAGTTGCCCTTGAAGGTGGTGATCCAACATGGTGCAGTGCTACAGATCAGAAGGAAGAGCAATTACTGTGCCACATGGAGGTAGTGATGTTTCCATGCACCAACTTGCCTCAATTGGACACAAGGACGGGGGTTTGGTATTACTTTCTGTGAGTTTCTGCAGTGAATAAATTAAGATTGGCTGTTATATCCACAGTGGGAATGGGGAAGAAGAAATTGAATTTGCGATGGTTCAATGGCCCGTGAACTCATCCAGACCATCCATCACTCTCAACACAGATTATTCAAGCAAGATTGCTAATGCTCTATGTTTGCAGTCAGAGAAATCATTATTTCAAATACAAAAGCATGAATCATACTTGACTTTTTCTTGGAATCTTAGTGTTTAAAATCATGAACTTTCAAAAATATCTGATGGGAAATCTTAAATAGTTTTCAGCTAAATGGCAAATACTCTTGTTGATTTAATTCTGTCATATGTTCTATTGGCCCTTGAATGGAATAACCTTTAGGTTATTGTGAAGCTCCATGTGGCACAGTAATTCTTAAGGGGCTGAGTAGAACTCCAGTGGCACAAGTCTTTGACCTCCTTGGCCAAAGCCAAGTGCAGTCAGAAAATTCCCCAGCTGGCTCCAACTGGCCATCACTCACCTCTTCAAGTCGGTTGCAAACATATTCCTGTGTTTCTGGATTCACTGACAAGACCAGCCAAGGATGGCAGACTTCTTTCTCTGGAAGATCTAGATGTTTTCTACAACAATCCATTTAGGTTCACTTTTTCTTGGTGATTCTAGCTTTCTATTGGAGGTACTAAATATAAATTCTCCTGTGACCACAATGGAATATAAACTCGTGGCTTAAGATCATTGCTATAGGGTTTCATGCTTTCTACAGGGATTGTCATTTGCATTAACAGTCGATCAGAGTTGCATGATGTGCATTCCTAGAGTCATTTGTTTTAAACAAATAAAATTAAACTGACAATGACATCATTAACAAATGTTTTAACTTTTAAGAATCATTTACTGAGTGCGTTACATTAATTTTTATAACAATTTTTAAAAAAAATCACCACTATTCATCCTGCCCTTATAAAGCACCAGGATTCCCATTCCGATACAATCTGTATTTTTCTAAAAAAAAGTTTGTTTTTGAATTACATCTCCAGAGTTGTGACCAGGGGTTAATTTAAGTAAATAAATGTGAGGAATCAATATTCCAACTCTAACTTCTATGCTCGTCAGTAAAGAGAGACTGATTACAAATCAGAATTTTCAAGTGCATTTTTGGAACACATGGTCTGAGAGTGCAGGCAGGTCCTCATGACATCTCACTTACATGGGTGAGCTTTGAATTGCCAAGGCACAAAAGGGGAGGGAGCAAGTGACATTGGGACAGATGGGCATTTCTGATCTGCACTACACTGGAATGCAGCACCAGTAAAGGCTATTCAGTCCATCGAACCTGTGCAAGCTATCAGCCAAAGATTCACACGAATCCAGCATTACTTCCTTTTTAAAAAAAATTCTCCCCACATTTTCATCAAATCCCCCCCGCCCCCCCAAATTTCTACACATTCATGAAAGTACGCAATTAACCTATGAATTTTACGTTCCCGGAATGTGCAAAGAAACCAGAGAACCAGGGGAAACCTATAGAGTCACAGGGAGAACGTTCAAATTTCACACTGACAACACCCACAGTCAGAATTGATCTGTGATGCTGGAAGGCAGTAGCTCCTCTCAATGTGCCATCCCTACGGTTCTAAATTACCATGCACAGCCTATTATCATTTGCTGTCCAGCTGAAAGATAACCCAAGGAATGTCCAGGACAATAAACTAGTGGCACTTATTCAATCAGTACATGAATAGTTAGTGAGCAAACATTCCCATTAGTAAAATTCATCCTCATGTAATGGTAAAAATTTTAAAGAAACTCCCTGATGGCTTAGTGAATTATCAATTGAATTACAAGACCAGAGGAAGCCACAGGCTACATTAATCTCATGAAGGAACATATTCTTTTGTGCTAGAAAGAAGCTAGATTGCCATAAACCATAACTATACCAAATTAAATTTATTGATCTCCATCAATTTGGTAATACCTTTGAAATAACTATGCACAATCTTTTCATCGCCTTCACCTGAGCATGACAAGTTAGTGTTTCAGGCTGACAGAAGAGCATGATCAAAGGAGGGAGGCAAGGGCATTTGTAGAGTGAAGTGGAAATGACTTGGGGAGAACAGTTCCAAAGGTGGCCAGATGATAGTGAAGATCCATACATATAAAATCATGTAACAATTACAGCACAGAACCAGGCCAATTTGGTCTTTCTCGTCCATGCTGAACACTTTCTCGCACCTAACCCCACTGACCTACACTCAACCCGTAATCCTCCATTCCTTTCCCGTCCATATACATATCCAATTTCTTCTTAAATGCTAATATCGAGCCTGCCTCCACTACTTCATCTGGAAGCTTGTTCCACACACCCACGACTCTCTGAGTGAAGAAGTTTCCCCCACCCATGTTTCCTCTAAACTTTTTCCCCCTAACTCTCAGCTCATGTCCTCTTGTTTGTACCTCTCCCTTAAAGGAAAAAGCCTCTATCTTTAAAAGCCTTTATTATACCCCTAATAATTTTAAAATACCTTAGTCAAATCCCCTCTCAAGCTTCTATGCTCAAAGAATAAAGACCTAACTAATTTAATCTTTTCCTATAACTTAGACCCTGTAACCCCAGCAACATTCTAGTTAATCTTCTCTGAACTCTCTCCAAATTGTTGATATCTTCCCTATACTTTAGTGACCAAAAGTGTACATAATACTCCAAATTTGGCCTCACCAATGCCTTGTACAATTTTAAAATAACATCCCAACTCCTATTCTCCATGCTCTGATTGATTTATAAAGGCCAATATACCATAAGCTTTCTACACCACTCTATCCACAAGTGACTTCATCTTCAGAGAACTTTGTACCACTATTCCTAGATCTCTCTGTTCTACTGCACTCTTCAGTGCCCTACCATTCACCATATATGTCTTATTTTGATTAGCCCTACCAAAATAAAACACCTCACATTTATCTGCATGAAACTCCATCTGCCATCTTTCAGCCTATTCTTCTAACTGGCCTAACTCCCTCTGCAAGCTTTGAAACCCTCCTTCAATATCCATAGCTCCACCTATCTTAGTATCATCTGCATAATTACTAATCCAATTTACCACCCCATCATCCAGAGCATTATTATAGATGACAAACTGTAATGGACCCAATAGTGAATCCAGAGGCACACCACTAGTCACCAGCTTCCAATCTGAGAAACAGTTATCTACCACCTTCTCTCTGGCATCTCTCATTCAACCATTGTTGAATCCATTTTACTACTTCAATGTTAACATCTAATGATTGAACCTTCCCTGAGGAACATTATGAAGTCCATATATACAACATCCACTGCCTTACTCTCATCAACTTTCCTAGTAACCTCCTCAAAAAAATTTGATAGGGTTTGTCAAACATGATCTTAAACAAATCCAAGTTGAGTGTTCTTAATCAAGCCGATGAGGAACACTAAACCATTAGGTGTCAGAGAGAACTGGAGGAGCGTTGCAGAAGATAGAGAAGTTTGAACAAAAAGATCAAAAGCTGAGGTGAATGCACCAAAAGATGGAAAGCCAAGACAGACATGGGAATTGGATCTTCTATGAAATTTTGGGAGAAGGTGGAAGCCAATGAGGATAATACACGAGAGATCAACAACGATGATTTTGGACAATCCAGTCATCCCTTAACTTTCTAATTTAATTGGGCACTGTTAACATCAGTGGAACATACACAGAGCTCCCTCCCTTTTGCTAAATGAAATTGGCAGCACACGAGAGAAAGGCTGGAACAGGGAACATTCTGAAACTGAAATTTTGACACAGAATTACAAAGAACCAGTTACAAAAGGACAGTGCTACCACTGCAATTTGCATGAACTGACCAACCAGAATTGTAGAGTAATTGGAATATTAAGCAGGGGTCACTACAGTTGTAACCACTTCAAGTCAACGGTTGAGAGAGATGCCCACTTGATGCAATTGTGATTATAGCGCTATTCAATAGTGTCGAGTTATCATCAAAATGTCTAATTACATGACGGAATTATTCAATGAAACTAATCAGGGAATTGTTTTAAATAGAAATCACTTCTACCAGGAAGTTGAACATTTTCAAAAGGTGATGTATATTTTCATTTTAAGGCAAAATGGTTGCATTAGAGATGAGCCTGCTGGAGCACTGGAGAAAATGGTAGGGAAATGCTTAATGCTAAAGTAAGTTTTAGAGTTTTCACATGTTGCAGCCTGGAAATTACAACTAAATGTGTCCGTATGCTTAATGTGCACTGCTTTGAAACGAAAGGATTTAATGCTCAAATGGCTTGAAGAACATTGTACGTATGACAGCAAATGTTCCACATGAGGGTTCGACATACTACTTTTGCAGGAAATTGTGGCTCATTGAGATCTGTGAGCATTCTTGTGGTCAAACATTTTTGTCAAGGAAACATCTGTGCTACCAGTCCTCCTCAACATTCTCACAGTAAAATATTTTAAAAGGAAACATTTAATGCTAACATTCCTCAAAACAGGACTCTTCTCATTTATAAACTGATTGAACACATTGGCAATGGAAGGTTCATTGTTAGAAGAACCATCCTGTGGGCTCGTCCAAATGAGTTTTCAGAAAAAAAGATTTTCTCATCCCCCAGAAAAGTGACATGTATGACTGTGTAAACACACCGCAAATTCTTTCTGTTGTCATCTAACCACATGGAAAAACATTCAGGAAAGAGTTAAATCTATCAGCATCTTGTTAAAATTCCAGAATTGCAATGCAACAAGACTTGGGTCAAAGTATTTTGTGTTGTGCAACACAAGAGAGATATTTTTTTCTTGATGCACGTTCTCTGTAGCATGAGGTTATTGATCTGTTCTTGTGATGAAACCCCACTCTTTCTCATCTTTAAATGCTGCTGTCATTCTTGCACTATCTTATTACAGTAAACAGGCTTGAAGTGTCGATACATTTTTTTTACCTCAGTTGCTCCATCACCCAGGAACATACTCTTCTGGTAGTCCCGTGAGGTTTCTTTCTTTGAGAGCTTTGTCCACCATCCCGATAGATCTGTTAATGACACTTTTCATTTCTGACGTAAACGGATCAAAATCTCTCTGGCGCAGGCCGGACCGTTTGAAGTTCCCATCTTTCTGGGTTTCGACACACAACAGTCTGTCATCTGACACAGTGATGTTCAGGAACTCAACCATGCGCTTCAGCTGTGGCAGTAGACTTCTCTTCAAGTCTTCGTAGTGAACTACAAGCACCCGACTGCAGTACTTTAACCAATCTAATGTATGGGAAGCCCACCAGGAGGCATAGGTGTTAACAAATTCTGGCCATTCTGCAGATAAAAAATTTAAACTATGATCATTAATAGTGCATACCTGCACCTGAAACTGCAGGGTGGGTCAGATAATGGTGAGAACAGAGAAATAGGCCCTTCAGTCCACCTTTGCCAAATTATTTATTTCTCTTAGTTCCAATGGCCTGCCACCAGACCATAGACTTTTATACCTTTCCTATCCAAAATTCTCTTAAATGTCAAAATAGAACCCACACCCATCACCTCCACTGGCAGCTTGTTCCACAGTCTCACCACCCTTTGAATAAAGAAGTTTCTCACGCCCCCCAGTGTTCCCGTTCTTGTCTCACCCAACCTCAGTTTAAAAAAAAAAGCTTTCTTGCGTTTACCTTATCCCTTCCTCTCATAATTGTGTATGCCTCTATCAAATCTATCCTCATTCTCTGACACTCCAGAGAATAAGGTCCAAGCCTATTCCACCTTTCCCTACAACTCAGTTCCTCAAGTCCCAGCAACATCCTTATAAATTTTATCTGACTCTTCCAATCTTATCGACATCTTTCCTGAAAGCAGTCAAAAACTGCACACAATCCTCCAAATTTAGCCTCACCAAATGTCTTGTACAACTTCAGTGTAACAATTCCAACTCCTGTACTCAATACTCTGGTTTATAAATGGCAAAAGCTCTCTTTATGACACCATAGTGTATACCTATGAGCTTACCCAGGTTACGAACTTAGTGATAGAAAACTGAGCTAGATCTGGAAACACGTTCAAATTCCATCACATTAACTGGGCAATCAAAGTAAGTCCAAAGAGTCTACCTCATTAATGGTGACCACAAGGCTATTTTTCTCTACACACCTTGAACTGATGTTCTCTGGTACTTGCTGTTGTCACCCTGGGCAAAAGGTATTGGTTATCATCCTAAAAATGCCTCTCATAATCTTATACACCTCCATTAAGTCTCTACTCATCCTTCTTCACTCCAAAGAGAAAAGTCAACCTTCCTTCACATGACATATTCTCCAATCTTTCAAATGCTTGCAGCATCCTGGCAAGTCTTTCATGCACCCTCTCAAAGCTTCTACATCCTTCCTGTAATCCTTGGAGCATTTCTGCACTATAAATTCACAAGTTGCTGTTGGAAGGTTGGGTAAGAATAGTTCTTCCCTGAGGTTTCCCTAATTTTTGACAGATCTTAGACCTCCCTTAGTGTTTAGGAGGTCACGAAGTAGCCAGTCACAAACAGCAAATGCACTGCATTTCGGTCCCAACGTATCAATACGCTATCACTACCAAAACCACCTTTCATGTCAGTGATTGAAGGACAACAATCCTCAAAGGTTTACCATGTCTGATATTAACTAGCATTTGGTTTGCTCAGAGATTTTCAGCTGTCAGAGCCTTACTAGGTACACCAATTTACCTTTGCTTTTCCAGTGGCGTTCCGATGCATATCCCAAATGACCAGCACACTTTCTATTGAACTCTGCCATCAAAGCCTTGTAAGGGTTTCTGATCAATAAAATGGCTGCATCAAAGGTTTCTATTTCTCTTTTCCCACTCTCGTGCGTTTTTACACAGATGGTTCGGCCACTTTTCCAGTAATCCTTTTCCCCTTTGAAACCTAACATGGAAAATTTAAAAAAATTAGCATTGAACATGAATCTTACAGGTGCTACAATACAAAATAATGATGAGTTGATTCAAAAAGAGGATTAAGATTTATTTGTCTGTGGGCCCAAAGCTGGCAAAACAGCTTCTTGTGAATATCAGTTGGTAATGAAGATGTTTGTTGAAAAGATATCATCGCTATACATACACATCACTTTTGACTCTTGGGTGTAATCAATCCTAAAGTCAGCTGGATATTACTCATTTTGTGGCACAATGCATCATGTCATACCATTTTAGACCATATCCACACCATCTCTACCAAATAATCTCTTTAATCATTGCTAAAGATCTTAAGCAATTATGCCAAAGTTAAAATAATAGCTTGAAAGATAGATATTGCCTAGCTTCAGAAACATGGGCTCATAAGCCACGAGATAATAACCCTTTACTGGAAGGTAGTAATCCAAAAAAATGCATCAAGAGTATTCACCTCAGAAACTCTGAAAATCAGGGATCTGAGATTGAATAAAATGCCTGATACGTAAATAGCTAAAAAAAAAGCTTTTGGTAAACTGAATTTTCCAAACAATTGTTCAAAAGATGCAAAACTGTTATCAATAAGGAGGTTTTTAAAACATTTAATATCCAATCTACACCAATTATTAAAAGCTGAATCCTGCAAGGAAGGATGAAAAAGGTGATTGGACAAAATGGAGCTTGCAAGAGAAAAGCCCTGAAATCCAAAATACTGTCTAAGCTGCACCCATATTCTCAAACTGTATTTAACAACCGGATTGAAATCTGATTGCCAAGACGATATAAGCAAATCAAGTGAGCCAAAAAACGACTTGGGAGTAAAAATTGGTATCGACTGGAAGAGATATAAAAATTTAGGTAGAATGTTCATTTTAATAGAATTAAAACGATCAATCAAAGTCAAAACTCCAATTATCTCGTTTTTACTCAGGTATAAATGCAAATTATAAATTAATGCTTCTTTAATTCATATGTTCTAGATGTGTCCCAGTTTGTAAAAATATTGGAGAGAAGTTTTTCAAACATTAATGGTGATTCTCAATTTAAAATTAGAACCAAATCCCTTAGTTGCTCTGTTTGGAACTCTTGGAGAAGACAATGTTTTACTAACTCCAATTAAATGTCATATTTTATCTTTTAGTTCATCGCTAGCCAGACATGCTATTTTGATTAAGTAGCTTACAATTCCCCACCTATTCATGCACAATGGCTAAGGGACACAATGTCTTGTTTAAATTTGGAAAAGAATTAGATATGCAGGCTAATGATTCAAACATTAGATTCCAAATGTTATGGGGCCCATTCATGGACTGTTACCATAATCTCTAAATTCAGTGTTAATACAGAACTTTGGCGCTGTGGTGTCCCACTTCAGAGTAAGCTACTTTATCTCATCAACATTATCATTAAATTTAAATTTATTATGCCCAATCTTTTATTATGGCTGTGCTTTGGGAATTCATATGTATGATTATTCTCACAGTGCTTTTCTTTATTTTTTTTCTCCTGTAGCACATTCCATAATTGTTCTGTACAAACTTATCATTACTGAAAATCAATTAAAATATTTTAAAAAGATAAATCACGAGATAAATACAAAATTTTAAAAATGGGCTCAGCAAGTCCACGAGCTTCTCTGAAGAGAAACAGAGTTAACGTTTCAAGTCAAAGATTATGCCAAGACTGGTGGGGGAAGAAATTATAGGACAAGGGGAACCTCTCCAATAGAGTGATGCCGAAATTGTCGCTAGGCTACTGGTGAACCCATGTGGTTGATAAGTTAATGCAAGTAGATCAAAAGATAGAACTCAAACAAATCAGCAGGTTGGGCCATGCTAATAAAGAGAGAAAAACACAGCTATCATTAACGGCGGAGGACTACAGCAGAACTGGGCAGTTCTGACCCAGATAATGTGTCATCAGAAATTGTAGAAC
Organism: Narcine bancroftii; assembly: GCF_036971445.1. Taxonomy (NCBI): domain Eukaryota; kingdom Metazoa; phylum Chordata; class Chondrichthyes; order Torpediniformes; family Narcinidae; genus Narcine; species Narcine bancroftii. The sequence goes on along the minus strand of NC_091482.1, from coordinate 17,312,011 downwards.
TCTATATCAAGTTTGAAAGGTTGAATCATTCCCAGGTGGAAGTAGAGATGCTGGGTCTCAAGCATATATTGAATCAGAGTGGAAGGAGAACAGAGGCTTTGGAGGTTCACCAACTTGATTCCAGAAACAAGGGGATTTTCTGTTAGGAGAGATTGAGTCACTTGGGACTGGAATTCAGAGGAATGAGCAGAGATCTTATAGAAACATACTACATTCATAAAGTAATAGACAAAATGGAGGGAGGAAAGTGGTTTCCACTGGAAGGTGAAACCAGAACTCGGGGACTTTGCCTCAGGGTGCAGCTGAGAAGGAATTGCAGAGAGTAGTGAATATGTCTGCCACATTAAATTTCAGTTTTTCCATTGAAGGTGAACGGAGGGTCATGGAGAAAAGGCAAGTAGGTGAAGCCGAGTCCACAGCCAGATCAGCCATAATCTGATGGAATGGGGGAGAGGGCCTGGCTATTCTTATTCCTATTTTTAAAAACAGACAATCAAGTAAAAGCTCCCTGTGCAATAAAAGCAGGTGATCGATTTATGTTTGGTTTCTCCAATGCGGAGGAAATAATAAATAGTGCGAAACGCAGCACACTCGATCGACTGGGAGGTTCGTCCACTTGCCACTAGATAAACATTTCCTTGCTTTACTGGAGTATTAGAATTTCAAATCATAACCTAACACTAACCATCAGCATGCAAAACCTATGCCATCACATGCAATGATGAAGAAAACTCTAAGATTAGCAGTGGGCTTTGGCTTCTGTTTTCTATTTCTCTATATTGATGATCAAATAAACTATTGTTGCCTCCACAAAACTAAATTTAATCACATGAAACAGATACCTCAAATGTGACTAATTAGAGTGACTGAAATAGGCAAACAATTAAAGATGAAATATAATTTAAAACAATGTCATTTTACCCACGAGATGTGGGACACTAAAGCAGTAACTTTTCCATACCCTTGTTATAAAGGGTTCCATCAAAATAATAGCTTCCAGTGTAGAATCCAGTACTGTGTTCTATTAGATGCCGGGCCCAAGTATTTCCAGCGCCTGGGAAGCTGGAGAGAGCAACCATTACCTTCGTTTTAGCAGGCAGAAATTTCCTGTCTGTACATCTGGTATCTGAAAAAAAAAGGAAGACATTTCTAAATGTCACTGGTTTTTCTTTTCTCCTGATATAATTTCTTTGCAGAAATTATAATACACCAGATGAAAAAAATGAGATTAAACTGCTAAAAATTCTTTGAGATGGGCAGCACCTGTGGGGAAAGATAGTTAATGTTTCAGACATTTTAATTTTTGAGATGTTGAGAGAGGAAATAAACATTTTCATTTAAGTTGAATGCATTTTAAATTTTTTGAATTAAGGCTTTAAATTAATGGTGTTTCATGTCCAGTAGGGTGTTCTGTTGATTTATTCAAAATATATTGACTTGCAAGTACATATAATTTTCTGTCATTCTTACACATATTCATACACACACACACACACAGAAATAGTTTAATGTGAACATTAGTTATGCTTTTGCCCGCGGTGCTTTGAATTGACAGGAATGATTGTAGACATGCAACATGTGGAAAAACTATAATGTGAGCTGATTGAAATATCTTCTGTATATTGTATTATAATTCTGTGTGTATATATATGTAACACATACATACATGGTTGAAATTTTTCATTCTACTCTCCTAATCATTATTGGGGATCTTGGATGATTCCATTGTGTTAAACAATTAATGGGAATTTATTTGTGCAAGAATATTTCCACTTCAATCCTGTGAAAATTCCTCCTATGAATCATTTTGGAACAGATTCATTCTCTTAGCTTACTCCCTTTCCGAATCACTTTTAAAATTGTCACTTTTTGATTTAAAATCCAAAGTCAGAAATAAAGCGCCCAATTTTGAGATAGTTTTTCCACATGTTGCATGTCGACAATCGTTCTTGTTGACTCTAAGCAACGTAACTAATTTTCACATTAAACTCTTCCTGCTGTCCTGGTGAGTTGGTCTGCTAGTTGGTTCCAAGATGAGCCATTGACATTAACGGCTATGTTCCTGTGGATTTGGAAAACAAACAAATATTTTAATCTTAATCTAATTTAAATGATCAGGTTTTCTTGAGAAAAAGAGTAGAAAATATTACTACACCATGCAAGTAACTTAATTATATGATAAATTAGGGAATTAAAGGAGACAAAATTGTCAGGTGCTCTCTCCTTCAACCTAGATGTTACTCCTCAATTTCTAATTACACCACCCAAGCTATTTAATCAACCTTTAAATTGTGATGGAAAGCCTTGCTCCCCTTTTGCATTCTGTTCTTAGTTTACATCATTGGTTCCATCTGTCAGCAGGCATCAGGGACTGTGCACTCACTCATTGCCACAGTAGGAGTTCGTCACGCAACAGTATCCATAATTGTGCTACTACATTCACGTCTGCAGTGCTCAGATAATCTGATCCGTGCACTTGGGCCGGAGTGACTGAGCATGCATTGTGTACATCAAGAATAAAATTTACTCCAAGAATTAAAAGGCGAATGGGGTCAGAATTCATTCCCAATGAATATTTTTTTTCCCACATGTATCTGGTACCTATGGGGATTGGTAGGTGCTGGATAAGTGTATTTTCTGGTTGCTTGAGACTTTCTCTTACAATGCCTAACTGATACACCTACAGTAAGAATAAACAGTTAAAAGACAAAAACATATATTCTCTACTAACACCGAACAAAGTTCACTTGCAATGAATATATAAACCATTTTACTTTATTTTCAGTCACATTCTTTGAAAACATTTAACCGTCACTGCATCTGCAAGTTCCTCCCCCCTCCGTGGAGCCGCCCAAAAGACAAACAATAACAGAATAGGTTATTAACCCACCCCCCAAGTTTACAGATAAAGCCTCTGATTGGTGCGACTCTTACTAAGCATCACCCCAACGGTGAGTGGCATCAACCAGCTCTTCATCCTGGGTAACTTTATTCAAACAGCTGCTATGAGCAAAGCACTCCTGCTGGCTGAATATTTCCTCAGATCTTCAGCAAAAGTTTATGTGTTACCTCAGAGAAAATTTACTTTTACCATTTTAAATGTTCGTATTTTTACCTATTATTTATTTTCCTCCTTTTTTTTGTTAGTTGCCTGAAGCTGCCGATTGCTTGAATTCCACTTACCAGAGGTTTTGTAAACAAAACAAAAAAAAATCGTAGATCACCTGTGGAATATTCCAATTAAAAATCAACACTCAAAGCAACTTGAATCACCCAGTGGTGACCATGCTGATGTAAGTGAGAATTTAGTACTCATTCTTATAAAAGTGACAATTATCTGTGGGCTTCTCAAAACAAATTATGCAGGTTTCTGTGTATTTAAGCCTGAATTTTTAAAGAATCTTATAATAACGTGCAGACACCTGTCAGTTGTTCAACAGCCAACATATAGTGGGTGCTGCACAGCATCTTGACAAGAACAGAGGAAAATAATTACACACTGAACAAAACAGGGATAAAATGGGAATTATTTATACCAACTTGCATTAAGTCTGTGCCCCATTCAAGAGGGATCACACAAAGTATTGCAGAAAAATGAATTGTGATGAATCAATCAAATGAGACCAAATTATGTTCCTACAACAATACGCAAGCATGTACCAAGCAAAAGTTGTTTATATCATTTCCTCAATCCAAAAATGTTGATGTAAGCATAGCTTTTTGGGATTCTCATTGGTGTTTCAAATAGATTCTCACTTCGAGGCAGATATTTAGTAGATCAGTGGCTTTCTAACTTTTTCTTTCCACTCACATACCACAAGAAACGTAGCCAGGTTCTAAAGTTCGGGGGAGTGAGCATGTAAAAAAGATGCCATGACACGTACCAAATGATGAGTGGCAGGCCACACTGATTTTTCAGCAGCTTTGGATCAGGGGAGGGGCAGGCCAGGGGTGGGGGGGGGGGCCATTGCATCCCCTGCACTTGCCACTGCATACCACCTTAAGTAATCCTTATGCCATAGGTGCTCTGTGATTAGTAAAGGGTTGCTTAAGGTGGTATGTGAGTGGAAAGGAAAAGGTTTGAAAACCATTGTTTTAATCGTACTTAATTGACTCGTTCTGTGCACAGTTTCCTGACTCCAAAGGAAATGGACCAATGACAATTTTTCACAAGCAAAATATTTCAGTAACAATCGGGTCTAGAGCAGTGGTTCTCAACCTTCCCTTCCCACTCACATTCCACTTTAAGCAATCCCTTACTAATCACAGAACACCGATGGCCTAGGGGTTATTTAAGGTGGTATGTGAGTGGAATGAAAAAGTTTAAAAACCACTACTTTCCACACCAAAAACATTGATTCATGCTTTTGTATAAAAACCAGATTGGGAGATGACAGCATCTCTTAAAAGATTGAAAGTGATTTAAAAATGTTGTAATTTTGTTGACTAGATTTTCCTTGAAATAAATCCTTGAATTCCCACAAATTAAACCAACCATAGGGATCTTGTAAAAATATTTTTATTCTAAACTAAATATAATAATTAAGCACGTTTAGAAGTTTCCTGTGGTTAAGTCCATGGTACCTTATTCATCTGCTCATGAAAACATTTATGTTATTTCATGTGGAAATTGGAGTGTATTACACAAACGTGACCCTAATTTAGCAATGCAATTGTACTCGGGGAGGTCACGGTCTGCTGTGGGGAATGGTGCAGTCACTGGCCACTAAGGGTTGGAACTGAAGAGTATTAACTTCTCCAAAAAAAAACTGGGAATTCCACTTGAAAATGTTGCACAATAGAAAAAGAGAGTTTTCTCGCAGCGAAGCAAATTTGTAACAGTAGACTTAATAGCTCTTGAATATTTTTAAAAATGTTTGAATGGTTATGCACTTTGACACCATTGACAGGACAGCAGAGAAATTGCTGGTTGGCAAAGCACTGTGCAGTAGAGGATGTCACTGCTCACAACAGCCTTAAACCTGGGATATTCTCCCGGTAAGAAACAAACTAGACTGGCCACACTGAGAACATTCTGCTCCGTAATTTCAAGTCCTTGCATTCACATAGAAATCTTGACATGTGTGCTTAATGGCAATGTTAATGGCTTGTATCAACATTGAAAATACTTAAATATGTTCATGCAAATAAAACATTAAGAGAAAATCACAAGATTCAAATAACCCGATGATCTCAAATATACGGTTAGCGAGATGGTTAGCGCAATATTGTTACAGTGCCAGAGATCGGGGTTCGATATCAGTGCTGTCTGCAAGGAGTTTGTACATTCTCCCCGTTTCTGCCAGGGTTCCTCCTGGGCGCTCTGGTTTCCTCGAAAACATACTGGGGGGGGGGGGGTGTAGGTTAATTGGGTGGCACAGGCTCATGGGTCAGAAGGGCCTGTAACCATGCTGTCTGTCTAAATTTAAAACCAAAATCATGAGCTAAGTAAAAAAATGAAGGGTTTAAATAAGGTGAATGCTCAGTCTTTTTCCAAGGCTAAATTGTGCTCTAACTCGGGGGACTAGATTTAAGGTGTGAGCAGAGAGATGCAAGAGTGACTGGAGGGACAACTTTTTCCACTCAGAGGGTAGCTGTAGTGAGCTTCCAGAGGAAGCTAAAGATGAGGCTACGATTAAAACATTCAAAAGACATTTAGACATGTATGAGGTGAAACTTTCGACTTGGTCAACATGGATAAGCTAGGCCAAACGTACATTTGTCCTGGGTATATTTATGTGCATGTTGTGAACCTATTGGAAAAAAATTATATTTCCTTCAGGCTTTAAAATCTACGTCACCTTTATGCCACAGAATGTGATGTTTCATTTTACCTTGAACAGGAGTCTGGTAGATAACACAATAATTCTCATCTCCCAAGAACTCTGTTGTCGTGTCAATTGAATGCCTCCCACAGAGTCGGTCGTTCACAATGTCATGAAGCGTGAAGTGAGTTGTGGCAAATCCACAGTAACATTCCGTCCTTCTGATGACAATGAGGGGAAACTCCTGTCAAGGAAAATTACATGAGATTGTGACATGGGCTCCTGGATCTCTTTTTAAGCCGGTACCTTGCATGTTATTGCATCTGTGGTGTCAATTGAGGAAGAGAGCTCTCTCTTCATGCTGACTGCACACCATTTTAAACTAGGCCAATTATGTTGCACAATACAAAATAAAGAACAGTACTTTGTGTATTTAAACCCTGGCTCACAATGAGGAAGATGGTTCATACACAGTAATTTCATACATTTTTAGTGAGTGGCAAATGTTCTTATTCATATGATGAATGAATTTAAATCCTGGAAATCTTTGCCTAGAAATTTATCTTTCAATAGTGACACTTGACACATGTTGCACTAATCCTTTGAAATTAAAATCTATTCATTGATAGAGAATATTTTTCCAGGAAATTTTATTTTGGGAGGATAAAATGTGATACATTTAAATTTAGGTTCAATTTTTTTTGTACTTTAATGCAATGAACCAAGGCATTATGTATGACGCAGTACAACTCCGATTATCCGAAATGGTCGGGACCAGGCTCATGTCCAATGAACAGTTTTTAAAAACAGTTCAGTGGCAACAGCAAATCACTTGTAACAGTGTTTAAAATATAGCAAACAACAAGGGAAGGCTTCTTAAGCATTAAAACAATGTTTAAATCTCACCAAAAACATGCTGGCCTCCACTGATCACCGACACCGGGAGCCTGAGGTCTGCGGTGCCACAAGGAGCTCGACCTCCCCAGTCAGTTTGGCTTTGAAAAATTTTCAGATGAATGAGGATTTCCGATTTGTTTCGGATTTCCTCAAGTTTACATTTTTTTTTGGATAAATGTGCAATTTGGAGAATCCGTTTTCAGATAATCGGAGTTGTACTGCAGTTGACAAAATTGATTGCTTAATATTATTCTTTGATGTTGTTCCCTTCATAGAATTCACAATAAATTATGTTAAGAAGAAATAATCTCATTATTTATCACTTCCAGTCAGGGTTTCCATAACATTGTGACATTTCTTGAGATTGCTGTCTTACACCACAGGAAAATTTCTATTTAATTTGCTTATCCTGCAAAATCAGGAACAATCTCAAGCTGCCAAAGACCTTGCTGAGTGTATGATTGTCAAAAGTCGGTGATAAATGAGTGTCTTTTTTTTTCTTATTGGCTATGCAAAAATTCCTTTCACGTATATTTACAGACAGGCTGCAGAAGATGTGATCTGGACCTAATTGACTCGTCATGTGAACAGTTTCATAACTCCAAAGGAAATGGGCCAATGACAATTTTTCGCAAGCAAAATATTTCAGTAACAATTGGGTCTAGAGCAGTGAAAAACTCTGAAAAACACTCAAAATTACAACCACATTTAATACTAAAATATTTATCCAATTCCAATATTGCATTAAAGAAATTATGGAAACAATCCAAACACAAGGTATCTGAATTAGAATCTCAAGGTTAAATTATTTCCAGTCAGAAGTAGCTGGGGGAATGTTGCAGGGTTACAAAAGAAACACGCAGTGACATGTTGAATAGCCTCTCTGTGTGCTGAAAACATCCTTGATTTTGTCCTCAAATTTTGAGGAACAAAAACAGCTTTCCTTTACCTTTCACAACTTCAGAGCATTTTACAATAATTGCAATGCTTTAAGTATAGACAATATAGGAAGCATGCCAGACAATATGCATGCAGTTAGCTCCAACAGTAAGAAATGTGGTACAAGCTAATGCATATTAAATAAATAGACCCAATTGTTAGTGAAATATTTTGCTTGAGAAAAATTGTCGTTGGCCCATTTCCTTTGGCGTTCTGAAACTTCACATAACGAGTCAATTTGGTACGATTAAAACTTTTTCTTTCCACTCGCATACCACCTTAAACAATCCCTTACTAATCATCAAGCACCTATGACGTAGGGATTACTTAAAGTGGTATGTGAATGGAAAGAGAAAGGTTGAGAACCTTCTGTTAGAGGGTGTTTTCAATTGTACAGCATAAATGTCAGTTCTTCGTTAGAGTCCCAGGCTAGATATTTGTGACATGCATGTACAGCCCAACATGGGCATATTCAGAGCTTTGAAGTTGTATAATGGGAACGAATCCACTAGAAGATTGGATGTGACATACTTCTTTGGTACAAATGCAAACGGCAAAAAAGCTTAAGCAAACTAAAAACGTGCAGAAGATACTTACAGACCAGACAGCATCTGTGGAGGGAGAAACAGGGTTAACGTTTTAGGTTGAAGACCATTTGTCAAAATCAGAATTATGATTTTGACCAAGAACAGACAGGTCTATGTGGAAATAGGGAAAGGAATTAAACTGTCCTTTACCTGCTCCTGTGTTTGTTTTTATCCCCCAGGAATTCTTTTGTCTTGAGTAGTTTCTCAAGATTGCACACTTCCTGCTTCCATTTCTACAGCTTTCAGTGTGGTTGATGAAGCCAATGTGAGACCCATGGACGCTGCCATGTGAAGGATGGCTGGTGCATTCTTTTCACTGTTTACACTATGCTCCATACACATCCTCAGGGCCATCCAGAATATTCCATCTCCATTATGAGTGCTGACAGATCTTATTGGTAGGGATGTCATTGGAGGTTTAGAACCTGATCACCTCTTGCCACATTGGAGATTAGAACAGTGCCCATTTCATGAGTTTTGTGTCAGACAATGGGAAGCACCTTTGGAGCAAACAGCGGCTAATCAAGGCCTCGTGGCTGACCCAGGGTTATGATTTTCCTTGATCCTGAAGTGGATTTAAAGGATTTCTCTCCACTGCTCTGACAATACATGTCTCAGAACATAGAATGATGGGGATAACAGCTATCTAGAAGACCATGTGCTTTATGCTAGGTTCGAGATCTTGAAATTTAAAACCTATTTTGCTGACAATATCCAAGATTTGCTGGGAGATATCATCATTTTTTTTTCCCCTTCACTGAGAAATGGGAAGAGACCTACATTTTCCAAAAGCTTGATGTGGACCTTTATTGCTGGAGCCTGTCAAGAGTGATAGAGCATGTTTGCTTTACAGGTGTTGGGTGTCAGGTCAATTTTCTTGCCTGTTTAAACACAACAGTGGCAATGCCAGGTCCGTTGCCACAGAACAGAACTTAGGGTCTGTGCAAAGAATTCCTTGAGGAACTCAGTCAGTGAGACACCATCCATGGATAGGAATGGTCAATCAATGTTTTGGATCTAAATCCTTTATCAAGACTACAATTTTGTGGTCTGCAAATTTCAGCAACTTATATTTTTATTCTGCTTAACCCCTTCCCAAGTTTCTGCAAAATTGTCAGCAGATACATTTGCAAAAATAAAAAGGTTGAAATCATTCCCTTTGAGGAATTCAGCTGACCTCAGGGTGCAACTGCCCATCAAGCATCCAGTCTGGCATCAGTACAACGGCCCAGCTCAGAGTAATACAATGGAGTCTCCAACAAGATATCAATATTGCATCTCAAACTAATTGACAATTTCTTTTTAAAAAACCCTTAGCCGCCCGTGATTTTTATTCACTAAATTATTTTTTTGAAAACTTATAGATTTGGCAAAGAGTCAAGCTGAAAACAAAACTCATCTAACTCTTTATCAAGCTCTGCTTTTGAAAAGTAGAAACAGAACCAACAATGCACAATTCAACACTGGTTTTTAAACGGCAGTTAAGACCAAATTTTTCAATTCTCCTGTCTCTCTGATTTCCAATGCTGGTGCAAATGGAAGCTTAAAAAATGGCCATTAACCTGGCACCAACGGAACTGCTCACGGAATTTTAATTTCATTCTTGATGCTATTACTTGGAGATATTGCTGCATTTTGGTTCCAGCTGAAGCTTCCTACAGATGCAAGAAGAAAGGTCCCAAGAAGCTATTTCTCATCCTGTGGTTTTCTTTGGATTTCTCGCATCTCAAGTAGGGCAGTCATCCAATTACTATTTAGAAATAAAATACCGTACATGTCGGTATACAAAGACGACTCCAGAATTTCCACTCAAGATGTAGGTTCTGAGCTATACTTGCTAGCCCAGATCTGGCACATATGGTTGAGTGCTCATTGTCCATGTCTGCTACATGCTTCTTGAGAATTGGCCAGGGTGTAGTTCCTCCACTCATTGCACATTTATTCCTGGGTAGATAGCAACGTGTCACTGCAAGATTTATTGTGATTGGCCAGATGAGACAGTGTAAACAGAATGCACCCTTGGACCCTGGCTGATTATACTAGTCGCCATTTGCAACAGCTAACTCTGTTTGCTGTGCGGTTATTTTAATTCCTGTCAGACAGTTTTATAATACATTGTAATTGTATTAATACAACATTACTATCAATCCAGCTTCCCAAACGCAAGTTTCAGCAATAAAAGTTTAGCCCTTTTTACACAGAGATCCTGCAATACTGCCGTAAAGAAGACCCATCATTAAGCCCGCTTTGCTTGTTTACACTGAACCAAACAACGCCAGCATAATGCTGCCCCATTGTGTTATTTTACAAAGCATGCCGGCATTCCGGAAGCAAAAGAGGCGTGACGTGTAACATAACAGCTTTGGCGTCTAGTGTTACATATAATATACATCCTTTCCTGTCCTGGGCCCAGCTTGCCCTCATTACACTGTGACTACCTCCGCTGCCGACTTAAAGATGGGACTACAATGACTCCCCCCCCCCCCCCCCCCCCCCATATTCGTACCTTTTCATAGAAAGTGTTGCACAATATTCCCACCTTGATGTAGCTGTGCAAAAGGGGCTATTGAGTGAGAGGACCAGAGGATTTAAGGGAGTATTTTATGCTGTTCTCCATTGCCATGGGGGTGTCTAAACCATAGGATACAAGGTTCGGATTTTACACTTGCTGGATAAGAAGACCCCTAGTTTTATAGTCTGAATCATCACACATTTTTACAAGATCCCTATGGTTGGTTTAATCTGTGAATGGCTGGATGACACAAGGCTGCCCCTGAAGAAAATGATAAGACACCAACCACATATCAGAAGACTTTACTACCTTGCAGCAAACAACTGAAAAAGCAGAGATTTGTATTTTCTGCTCAATGTTGTTTGATAGAACAGGTCAAAAAAGAATCCAGCTTCTAAGTATTTTACATTTGTTTTCACATTTATTGGCCAATTGCTTTTCTGTTCATGGGTGTAAAAGGCCTAATGGAGGATCAAACCCAACTAGAACCAGTTCAGGAACCTCACCTTAATCCAAGGGTACTATGTAATGAGGCTTACAAATATCAAAGCCACAACATCAGCATTCCAGTGAGAAAGTCCACTGAACTGTTGGATAGGAATTCTGTCCATCTTGCAGCTTAAATGTTCAAACCAAGCTGAAGTGCAAAGCCAACCATCAACCACCTCTAGCATTTATTTCTTTTAACACAAGGATCCAAGACCTAGCTGTAGCACCAGCTTTGGTTTTCTTCAGGGAAAGGTTGCACTTACCTTTTTAGTACAGAACTCAGTGCATTTAACAACGGTCAAATTAGGCTGAATCGAATGGACCGGGAAGGTTTCAGTTATATTCCTGGGTATCTTGAAACATCCTCGATAGAGAACATTCCTATCTGAAGCAACATAAAAAGCGCTTATTACTTCAAGCCAAGCCAACAATAGGTCTGTTGAAACATTTAGTAAAGTAACAACTTACTCTTTTTTTAAAAAAAATGAACACAGGTGAGGACTCCACTAACACTGTTTAAAATGTTGCTTACCCAACCAAGAGAATGTAGCTAGGAATTCTGTGGGAGACGATTGAAAGAACTCTTCAAAATATTCTAACATTGAGTGAAGACCAGTACTCAGTACATCAGGCTAGCAACACGAATTTGCATTAAAGAGTAAAAAAGTGTTTAGATACTTTGCGGAGCATATTTACAATAAAAGACAGCACCAAGGCAAAGGATGACCAGTGAACAAAACCTTGGGCATCCTTAATGTTGCAACACTGTACACTGATTACATTTTATCTACCCAATTTATACTAATTTTTTGTGAAATTCATGACAAATTTGAGAAGGTGATGATGTGATATTGAAAGAACATCTCATAGTGCAACGTTAATATGAATAAAATAGCAAAATTAGGAACTGTTAAACAATTACCTGCACTGAGAACTGAAGTAACTGGATTTTATTGATGTTTATGTATCAACATGTTGATGAGTGATGTTTAGCTACTAATGACAAACACAGCAACTATATTTTGGTTGAATGAAAAATAAATACAGTAAAAAAAAACCCTGTTAACTGAAATTCAAGCAACCGGTTTATAAACAAAAAAGGTAAAAAAATATAGAAGTTTAAAATTGGTGCGCCTTGCCGTTAATTCGTCGATCCACACAACACGTAATATCAAGTTCACTTGATACCAATCCCCATTGGTGCCAGATGGAGAACTTACTGTATTCTGGATCTGGTAGAGTGGGATGAAACGTGAAAGTCAGTAGACGCTGTGGTTGAAGTAAAAGCACAAAGTTGCAGAAACTCAGCAGGCCAAGCAGTGTCTTTTATATAGATAAAGATTTTTATCTTTGTTATATAAAAGACACTGCTTGGCCTGCTGAGTTTCTGCAACTTTGTGTTTTACTTGTTCTCTTCCATCACTGATCTGGTCCTAATAATCGTCACTTGTAGAATCAAACTTCCATTGGCCCTACAAGCCCCAAATGGTGGTATACCATTCTCTCAATCTTTCCAATCTCCAAGAACCACCTTAAAAACATTTATTTGATCCCAGTCGCTCTTCCTAATATCTCCTTGTTTGATTTGATATCTAATGTCAACACACACCCAATAATCAGATTGGACCCATATTATTTCAATATAAGCTGCTTCTTGAATGCACGTTCCCACAATGTTTGCCAGTGACTTTCTCCATATAAAATTGCTGAGCAAATGCCAAAATTCCAAATTGATACGCTTTGATTCAGTAACACTCACCAAAGAAAACAGACCATCCCACTGGAGTGAAACGAGAAAGTCTGCAGATGCTCTCATCATGATAAATACACAAAACTGCTGGAGAAATTTGGCAGGTTTCACAGTAGGGAGGCAAGGATATACAGGTAGTCCTTGACTTACAACTGCATGGGACCAATGAATCCGTCGTACCTTGGAATGGACGCAAGTCAAAATTGTGCCCGCGCGCATGGAGCACCAAAGTCTTAAAGCAAACTTTATTAAATCTTTTTTCATTGTACATTTGACAATCAACCTTGGCAAATCTTTCCACATTCTGGTCCATGCTTACTTTGTTAGTCAGTGTTCCAGGCTCCCAGGGCTGGGTGCGGCTATCTTGATCCCTGTGCGCATGCGCGATGGGTTTGCATGTTGGAGTTCAGTTGGCGCATGCGTGTGAGTTAAGTGCCCTGATATTGAAATTACGTCCTTAGCTCTCGCGCATGCACCAACCGAAAACTCACGCATGTGCGCAGGAATCAAGACGGCCGCGCGCAGCCCTGGGACCCCGACTAACAAGGTAAGTGCGCACATTTTGGCTCTTACATGCCCTGTTAATCCCTGTTGTAGTATGTGAAAAACAACAAACGGCATGAATTTTATATTTAATTTAGGCGCTATAAAATTCGGTCATATGTGTGGATGGTCGCAAGATGGGGACTACCTGTCTATCCAATGCTGCACTCCTATAGACACTACTGGACCTGCCGCGTTTCTCCAACACTTCTGTGCATTTATCTGATTCATAAAATTCCTTTGATGAAGTATTGACGAGTCGTTATTCCACTGGCTTCAACTTGGAGTATTATTCGTTATTCTCTATTTACCCTCTAAGCAGCAGCTTTGCCTTTTATTCCAGTACATCCTAATAAAGTTGTAGATTTCATTGTCTTTTCTTCCATTTCCCAGTTCAATCATTTCACATCTCTCTCTGGTAGAATGAAAAGGACGGAAAATACTGCAGATGCTAGAAATCAAATGAAATGGAAGGTGCTGGGAACAACTCAGAGGATCAGACTTCTGTGGAGAGATGAATAATTAATTTATCTCCCCCCCCACCCCCACCACCCACCCACCTCTGCAAACAGTAGTATCATCAAGTGAAATGGAAACTATTCTCTCCAGTGAGGACACTTGTGGAAAACAGGGACCCTCATCCATGATTTTAAATCAGCAGGAGGTAAACAGAACTAAACAAAACCCACACACACACATTCATGATAATTCTCCTTAGATTCCATCAAGTCTCGCAGATCAATTTTTAAAGTTTTTGACATGCCAAGATGATCCCCAAAGATTGAAATCTTACAATTCTCCAGCATCTGTTTACTTGTGTTTCCTGCTGCTCAGTATTCTAAAACTTGGCTGTAAACTGGTTTAATTGTGACAGCAACAATAATAATTACATTTGCAAGGTGCCTTGCCCTGTCAACAGATCTCAAAGTACTTCACACAACAAATTACTTTGGAGTACAGGTATTCCATGTCAGAGTCCCACAAAACAGGAATCAGTTGAACAGCCACTTAGTCATCCTTTCGATGAGTGGATACCTTGGCTGGCTGCCAGGACACTACGGTCTTCATAAAATTGTGCACGAGACCTCTTTATTGTTTACTCGGCAAGATTTTAGCGCGAAAGCATTGGACGGGAGCAAGGCCAAACAGCAAGTGCCAACAACCCAAAAAAAAACTGCAGATGGTTGAAATCCGAAAACAGAGAATGCTTAAAATATTCAGTGGGTCAGGCAGTACAAAATACTCAATGTTTCAGATTGATGACCTTTCATCAGAACTGTTCCCAATGAAAGATCACGGGTCTCTGCCCCTCTCTTCGCAGATGCTGATAACCAACCCAAGTATTACAGCAGTTTTTTTTTCTGCAAGTGAAAAAGTTGTTGAAAAGCTACAATTCATTTCTCCGAAGGGTAGATCAAATGCATATTTCCAATGGGTGAGGGAGATTTGTTTTCTTCTTCTTAGAGAATGCTCAGATTGCATGCCTACAAATGAGGTCTCCACACAGTGCTGCCTTGAAATTTCTTTGACAGCCCAATGCCAGAAGCATTGCCTGAACAAAGAGAAAATGCATATCCCAGCATTGCAATAACAATGAGATGGCTGGGAAGGGAATGGTGTAGTTGCAGCTCCCCACATTAGAGTTTTGCTAACGAGTTTGTTGAGCTTCATCTAAAGAAACATGTTGTTAAGAGTTTGTGTGGGAAGTACCAAAGAATCTAGAATCAAATGTTTTCCACCACAACCCCTCCAGATAATCTTCTGGTTAAGGTCTCCAGCTAATACTTTGGGGTTTGCAGTTTGAATCCTGTAGCACGGTTAGTGTAGTGGTTAGCGCAACATCGACTGAGGGTTGAAACCAGCACCGTCTGTAAGGAGTTTGTACATTCTCCCCGTGTCTGTGCGGGGCTTCCTCCAGTCTGCGCCCACCATTCAAAAACATACCAGGGGTGGAGGTCACTTGGGTATAAATGGGCGGCATGGGCCGAAAGGGCCTGTTACTGTGCAGCATGTCAAAATTTCAGAAAAACAGTCCATCTGCTCCCAACCCATCCTTTGCCAGGTGTTAAGATTGGCAGCCAACGTTTTTCACAGTGGTGGTTCCTGCAGTGTTAAAGTGTTCACTCGAGTGCATCTTAAAACAAATACAAATTATAACGTGACAAAACAATTAAAGCAAATTGTTGGGGGAATGAGTGCACGTCAACCAAGCATTCTTCCTGCAAAAATCAACCATGTACCTAAGATAAGAAATTTAAACACGAATGAAACATTCTGAAATCTTCTTCCCTTAAATTTAACATTAGCTTTTGCTCTTGCAATAATTAAATGCTGACCTCATGCTGCAATATCTTTGGCTTGGCTTCGCGGACGAAGATTTATGGAGGGGGTAAAAGTCCACGTCAGCTGCAGGCTCGTTTGTGGCTGACAAATCCGATGCGGGACAGGCAGACACGGTTGCAGCGGCTGCAGGGGAAAATTGGTTGGTTGGGGTTGGGTGTTGGGTTTTTCCTCCTTTGCCTTTTGTCAGTGAGGTGGGCTCTGCGGTCTTCTTCAAAGGAGGTTGCTGCCCGCCAAACTGTGAGGTGCCAAGATGCACGGTTTGAGGCGATATCAGCCCACTGGCGGTGGTCAATGTGGCAGGCACCAAGAGATTTCTTTAGGCAGTCCTTGTACCTTTTCTTTGGTGCACCTCTGTCACGGTGGCCAGTGGAGAGCTCGCCAAGGGATGCTGCAATATATTGGTCATTAAAATATCGGACTAATCACTAGTCCACTTCATTTTCTTCTCTCAGATTTGTCATCTCCTTCTCTATGGGAACACCTGCATGAGGCTGCAACAGATGTACATGAGAAGAACATTTATAATGTGACCTCCCTGCAGAACAAAAGAAGAAATCTGACCTGGTTGGCCACCACTGGACAATGTCTCCAACAAATTAGTAAGTAAATGAATAAGCATAATTCTGAAATGCAGGGCAGCGCAACAGTGTCAATTATTCTGAGCTGCTTCATGCTAGTTGGAGTGAATTACTGTATCATCATTCACAACAATGAAATTTAATAACAAGCAAAAAAATCAATAATTACAAGAAAAATGTTTCACTAACACTTTCTACTTGCTCATTTAACCTCCAACACCAAATGTGCACTGATTAATGTCTTCCCACCATTTTACAATTCAGATTAAATAGAAGGAGCAAGAGAATGGCCATTTTACGGCATTGGGAGTGGTGGTGGGAGTCAAAATGACATAGATCATTAGAAAGGTACATAGAAATTAAGAGCAGGACTGAGCACTTTGGCCTTCCAAGTCTGCTCTGTTATTCAACAAGATCACGGCTGATCAGAGTGTAACAGCTCTGCATTCCTTCTTTAACCCATTCCACTGGGTTTGGAGTCAGAGCTAAGCAGCATGGCTCAACTTGTCCATGTTGCCTACCTGAGCTCATCCTATTTACCTGCGTTTGGCCAATAGCCCTATGCATATACCTGTCCAAATGTCTTGAAAACATTATAATTGTACTTGCTTGTCCCATCTCCACTGGCAGCTTGTCTCATCTACCCACCGCACTCTATGCCAATAACTTGTCTCTCAGATCCCCTTTAAAATGTTCCACATCACTTTAAATCTATGCCCTCCAGTTTTGTACTCCCATACCTGGGAAAAAGACTGACTAGTCACCTTACCTGTGCCCCTCATAACTTGACATGCTTCTATAAAGGTCACCTTTTGACATTCCAGGTAAAACCGCCCCAGTCTATCCATTTTATCTCTATAACTCTAGCCATTCTTCCACAACATTGTTGTGAATTTTTCTGGCCTTTTCTAAGTTAATGACATCTATACCTCAGCAAATATAAACATTCAAAATACAGCCGTTTCAATGACTTATACAGTTGCAACCAGATGTTCCAACTCTCTATCACTCAATGTCCTAACCGACGTACACATGCACGCGAAGTATCTTCTTCACTACCTTGCCTACCTGTGTTAAACACTTTTGGGATCGAGGTATGGTACTTGTAACCTGAAGTGCTCCTTCCACAACACTCTCCAGTGCCCTGACATATACTGCCCTGGTTTAACTTCACAATTGCACTACTAATTAGTGGTAATTCTGCCATGCTCGGAGGAAAAAGGAATCTCAGGGTTGTATGTGATGTCATGTATGTACTCGGACAATAAATCTGAAATCTGACATCACCTTACACTTGCCAAGCAGAATGAGTGAATCCTGTGCCAAACTAATAAAGAGATATAAATGAAGAGGAGCATTGGATGCGGAGAGAGAGAGAAAGAAAAAAAAAACAATGTTCAGGAAGGAAATTAACAATTGAAATTATTTGAAAACTCTGATGTTGGTTACGTTGCACCAACCACAACTCAAAGTCTTTGCATGGAAACACTGGGCTCAAACTTTTCTTGCATTATATCCAGGATTTCAGGGTCAAAACGAAAAAAAAACTAAATTGTTCATTTTGAAGATAGAGAGCTGCATTAGCAAAGCATTAAAAATATTAAAAGCTACTTATAATTTTAATTACTAGCCCCTAATTCCTCATTAAACTCACAGCAGAAAGCTAATGTGCATGTCCAGCAAGATCTTAAAAATAATGAGCAAGCTAAAGGTAATCACCTGTGAAAGGCAGCTAAGTGACGTGAAGTGACAAAGATGATCTGGGGGTTTATGATTCACAGCATAGGTGAATTTTCCAAGCCAATTCTGGCATATTAACTCAAATTGCTGCATTTTACAATTTTATTTAATCAAAATAATACAGGAAGAAAACTGATACCTGTATCCTAAGACCCATTCACCCATTTGCCCTCCTCCCTCACACACCCAACCTGTGCTTCCAGAGCAATAAACTTTCCTGGAATAGCATGTTTCAAATAAAAACAGTTTCACCAAAGTTCAACCCATCGCTTCATTCCTCATAATGCTAGTAACCTGCTCCACCTCTGCAATTCCTGGTCTTTCTCTGAGTTTATTTTGTCAAAATATTGAAAACTTTACATTTCCAAATCAATCATATCCCATTAACACCTTTTGTCTGTTGGTCTGTGATCCTACCCCTTCTTCCCTTCTCCCCAACCTTTTAATTCAAATGCCTGCCTGGTTTTTACTTTTACCTCAAAGAAGGGCTCAGGCCTGAAATGTCAGTAAAACAACCTTACCTCCTATGGGCCCTGAGTTCCTCTAGTGTTTCTACTACATTCACAGGATCTGCGCACTTTTGTGCTTAACCACAATGTGTTGTTTACCAGGTTGAAAAATTAACCCCTGGGACTTGTGTAAACATTACTCGCTAATGGATTTAGGTGCCAGGAGCTACACAATAGCATCGAAAAGGTATGCAGTGACCATGGTGAATGGAAGGCCTGGTCTGTTAACCCCTAAAGGCTTTGGGCAGATCTAAGCCCAACATATTCAGGGCTGGGATCTGTCTACACTTTATAGCCTTTATGTATTTTATGATATTTCCTTTGCAACCCATCACCATATAATGGTCTGAATGTAGCTAAAAATACCCAGTACCTCCCATCACATATTGACTATGACCTCCACCCTATGTCTCTACAAGCTTCATTACACGTGATGTCTTGGGACTTATACAGAATATAAATGTACTATGATAGCTCCTGATATCAATATATATGTAAATTTATATTTAAATTTAGACATACAGCATGGTAACAAGCCATTCCAGTCCACGATTAACCTAAAAAGCTCCGGACATTTTGTAACGCATGTATTGTAATGTTAATCCATAGAATTATTTATTTCAATCGAGTGGTAAGTACTTTGCAAGGCAGCTTGTGTCTCCTGCCATTAAGTAGTTGGCTTTTGTTTAGATTTTCTGTGGGCTGACTTGTCAGAACATATCATTTGGTATCTCAGCAGCCAATTAAATTAATACAAAGATCAAGAGGGTAGTGTACACTAAAGTAGGAGAATTCAATGCCAAATGAAAAATCAGAAAGAAATTCAGAGCTGAATTTTAACAGCAGCAGGATATTGAGCAGAGAGGTGGGAAATGCAAAACTTTCTAATTCCCGACCTGTTTATGAGAGTTGACCTATTGACAGCCTTACCTTGATAAGGCAGAAATTCAGCTCATCAAGTCAATTTCATCACGAGCTGATCCATTTTCCCCACTCAGTCCCATTGCCTAGCCTTCTCCCAGGCCTTAAATACACCCAATGACCTGGCCTCCACAACTGCCTGTGACAACAAATTCACCACCCTCTGGCGAAAGAAATCCTTCCACATCTGTGTTCCAACCAGACATCCTTCAATCCTGAAGTTGTGCCCTCTTGCCCTAGACTCTCTTACCATGAGAAACAACCTTTCTACATGGACTCTGTCCATGCCTTTCAACATTTGAAATGTTTCAATGAGACTGTCCCTCATTATCCTAAATTCTAACGAATACAGGCCAACAGCTGTAAAACTCTCCTCATCTGATAACACTTTCATTTCGGGTATCATCTTTGTAAACCTCCTCTGAACCCTCTCCAATGTCAGCTCATTTTTTTCTTAAATGAGGAGCCCAAAACTGCTCACAATACTCCAAGCAAGGACTCGTCAGGCCCTTATAAAGCTTCAGCATCACATCCCTGTTCTTGTATTCTATTCCTCTTGAAATGAATGCCAGCATTGCATTTGCCTTCTTCACCACCGACTCAGCAGGCAAGTTTGCCTGCATGACAACTCCCAGGTACCTTCTCATCTGGGTATTTTCAATTTTCTCCCCATTTATTTTTTCCAACCAAAATGAATGGCCATATATTTTCTGACATTGTATTTCATTTGGCCATTTCTCTGCCCGTTCTTCTAATCTGTCCAAGACCTTCTGCAGGCTCCGTTTTCTCAACACGACCTGCTCCTCCACCTACCTTGGTATCATCTGCCAATCTTGTGGTGAGCATCCCAAAGCCCACAGTACAGCTCTTGGCAAATTGCCTGAGCTGATTCTCTGGCAGTGTGGAGATGACCACAGAGGGAATGGTTTGACACTAGGCCCCTGTGAAAGAGGATGGTCTGGGAAGGACCTTCCTTTCCTGCCGCAGCTGATTTCATTGGGCCTTTAGTTCCTTGCTTCTGTTGACTTTGGTGCAGGTTAGATGAGAGGAGGTGGTTTCACGAATTTATTGAACTGAGAGTACATTGAGCTGGCTGGCTGCCTCTTTAAACCCAGTTGGCGGGTTGGGTTTAAGATTTTTAAAAATTAAACTATTACAAGGTCTGCGTGGGTTTTCCCCGGGGGCTCCAGTTTCCTCCCACCATTCAAAACATGCCAGAGGTGTAGGCTAATTGGGTGTAAATTGCGCGGCACAAGCTCATGGGCCTTTTACTGTGCTGGATGTCTAAAAAAAACCCTCACTCAATTTACCCTTTCTGAGGATTTAAGATTTTGCCTAAGGAGAAATTAAAATGGTGTTAGATGGTGATAGAAAGTTACAATGCAAAATTTTGAATATATTTACAGAGAAAAATATACTCCTCACTTAATTTTTAGGGTCAGAAAGGTTGTTTGGAGTCTTAATGGCTAGCACCTTATAAAAGATGAACTGAGACACAGCAATAACAATTGAGTAGCCAAGCATCTGAGGAATCTCACAGACAACAAGATGCTTGTATTGTAAAGCTGACAGTGAAGCTGTGCTCTTCTACAATATATTTTGATTTCCATGCGAATTGTACAGATAACACTGATGGATCTAGTTCACAAAGCTTAAGTTGTATTTTCAGACCTGTAAAAATAGCTAACAAGTATCTAGGGAAATTATAAACTGCAAGCATTTTCTTCCCACGGTGTTGGATGTATGAAAACCATCTTATTGGAAGCAATTATTCTAAAATGGCCTATCCATTTATTGGTGAAACTGGCTCAAGAGGGGAGCCATCATCCTGAAGGAACCCCGTTATCCAAGTCACAACGTCTTTTCACTGTTTCCTTTGGGAAGAAGGTGCAGAGTCCTGAAGTCCAGCACCTCTAGTTTCAGGAACACCAGGCATCAGGCTCTTAAGTTGTCCGGTTTTTGCCAGCACACTCCCCGATCTCCCTCTGCCTTCTTTCCTCCACCTCTCCATGCCCTCCCCGCTCCATTCACAGAGCCAACTCCCCTCCCATTGTTTGCTGGTGTGCCCTCCTGCCGTCACCCTTACTTTCTGCCTGTGGGCTTGTGCTTCCCCCCTCCCACCTACCTACATTTCGTTCATAATGAAGGGCTTAAGCTCGAATCGTTGGTTAGAGATCTTTATCTTTGCTGCATAAAGGACACGTTTGCTGAGTTTCTCCAGCATTATGCTTTTACTCGATGCTGTCTCGATGCTGTCGAGTCCACGCTGCTGAAGATTCAGCTGCGCTGAGTGGGTCACGTCTCCAGAATGGAGGACCATCGCCTTCCCAAGATCGTGTTATATGGCGAGCTCTCCACTGGCCACCGTGACAGAGGTGCACCAAAGAAAAGGTACAAGGACTGCCTAAAGAAATCTCTGGGTGCCTGCCCCATTGACCACCGCCAGTGGGCTGATATCGCCTCAAACCGTGCATCTTGGCGCCTCACAGTTTGGCGGGCAGCAACCTCCTTTGAAGAAGACCGCAGAGCCCACCTCACTGACAAAAGGCAAAGGAGGAAAAACCCAACACCCAACCCCAACCAACCAATTTTCCCCTGCAACCGCTGCAACCGTGTCTGCCTGTCCCGCATCGGACTTGTCAGCCACAAACGAGCCTGCAGCTGACGCGGACTTTTTACCCCCTCCATAAATCTTCGTCCGCGAAGCCAAGCCAAAGAATGCTTTTACTTCAATCACAGAGTCTGCAGATTTTCATGTTTTACTACAAGGACTGTAGATTAATTGTAGTATTTCAGTAGCACCGCTAATGGGCAGAAATGGCCTGCAATAGTGCTGCATGTCTAAATTTAACTTAAATTTTGTGATCCTATGAACCCATCTTTTCAGCACAAACGCTCCACGCAAAAAGAGATAAAAATGTTTTTTCATGGTCTTTACAAAAAAAATGCTTAAAATAAAAATAGATGAAGCAAATCAGCTGTTGAATTTTAGTGTAAAGACATAAGGCAGATGCTCAGAGTTAATAAAAAGACCCTCCTCAAGAAACCCCCGATGATAAACATCAAGGAGAGTATTAGAGGTTAAATTATTTGTGTTTCACCAGATTTTCATGAAAGTTTGAAAAGATACCAACTTGCCAAAGGAACCTTTAATGAGGAGCGGACACACCTAGATCAGATTAGAAAGATATCCATAAAACATAGGAGCAGAAATAGGCTATTCAGCCCTCCATTTAATCATGATCCATTTTCCCACTCAGCCCCACTACCTGGCCTTCACCCCATAACCTTTGATGGCCTAGCTAATCAGCCTATTAATCTCTGCCTTAAACAAACCCAACGGCCACAAGTTCACAGATTCACCACCCTCTGGCAAAAGAAATTCCTTCACTTTTCGCTACTAAGTGGGTGCCCTGCTATCCTGAAGTTGTGTTCCCTTGTCCCAGACTCTCCCATCATGGGAAAGAACCTTTCAACATCTACTCTGCCCATACCTTTGAACATTTCAATGAGATCTGCCCTCCTGCGCTCCCCCCCCACCACCACCACCAACTTCATTCTCCTTAGTTCCAGTAATTATAGGCTAAGAGCTGTAAAACATTTCTTGTATGTTAACCTTTTCATCTTCCTTGTGAACCTCCTCAAAATCCTTTCAAACCTCAGCAAATCCTTTCTTAAATGAGGAGCCCAAATCTGCTCACAAAACTCCAAGTGAGGTCTCACCAGGGCCTTGTAAAACCTCCACATCACATCCCTGCTCTTATATTCTATTCCACTCTCTTAACTCCAAAGGGACTTTCCTTTACTTCTCTTCCTCTGACTCTCAGGGGTGCCAGGCAATGCTGATGGAGAATCTTTGTCTGCATTTTGTTACATTTCTGTTTTATTACGACAAAAAAAGTATTTGATCTGATCTGAATTGCACACTGAATTTGTTTTCTTCACCACCAATTCAACCTTCAGTCTATCCTGCATGAAGACACCCTTTGCATCTGGGGATTTTCAATTTTCTCACCATTTAGAAAATAGTCCGCCTATTTATTTCCTCTACCAAAACAAAAAATGCTCTCAGAGAAACAAAGAATGGAGATGCTGGAATCTTGAACAAAGGATGACTTTGTCCCTGAAGCAGCTCCATTATTGGAAAGTCCAGGAGCTGTTCCCAGACTGAGATAAGCAAGAAAATCACAATTTCAGTTTGTTCCTCAAAAATTCTACCATTACAGCAAAAAATGAAGTTTATACATGTAAATGGACACGTGGACTTGGAATCAGAGGATAATTGATACCAAGAGGTAAATCTCAGCAAGAATGAATAGTCAAGTAAAACCCCTGTAATCCAGAATTCAAGCAACTGGCAGTCACAAGCAACCAGCAAAAAAAAATAAAGGTACAGAAAATATATTGGTAAAAAGTAGAGGCCGGATTCTGTACAAGACAAAACAGGAGACATTGATGAGGATATATCATGATCTATGGACGCCTCTCCAACGTACCCATCGTTGGGGAGGGCCTGGTTTTATCGAGCAGAATTTATTTCAGAATGTCAATGACAAACACTCAATATCTAGTGATTCAATAAAGACTCAGATTTACAATATAACCAATATCTGCCTGCGCTGGTGTCCATTATCACCATCTTTCTGAAGCTTCTTATTCAAGGGGTGTATGAAAAGAATAAAATTCTACACCACATTCTTTGGAGAAACGTTAAGCCCAAGGGATGAAAATCAAATTCTTGCTGCATGAGAAGTGCCGACAAGCATTATTTAAGAGAATGAGAATCCATAAACAAAGAATAGACACTTCCAATATTAAGCTGGAGAGGGGATACAAGAAGTATGTAAAAATGTTGGTTTACCTGATTGCAGAAGCAAATCTATACAGAGTCCATCTTGGCTCTCTGACTGATTGCCATCATCCATTTCTGACCATTTGGCACCCAGCATTTAAATTTCCAGAGCAATGTGAAAGAAGAGTGTATGGATGACCAAGCTTCAAATTTAATTCCTGCCTCATTGTTTGCTGCTGGTAAATGTGTTAAAGATTTGAGCACCATTCCCCAAAATGCTGCCTCAGACAGTCCCTGTTATTAGTAATAGCATCTAAAGGTCAATCTTATTCTGAAGGGAATGTGAGAGGTGGAGTTAAAGGCAGGCAGGTTCAAATAGCTGGACTTGGGAGGGAAGTGAATTGAGAGAGACTTCACCTCTTCAACTTGCTGCATTTCAATGACCAGGAGTCACATGCAGAGCTCACGAGTCAATTTTACATTCACTCTTCCAATCCCAAATTAATGAAACTCTTCAATTTCCTGGCTGGGTGCTGAGCCTAGCTCAGTACAAACTGCTACCCATTTTAAACAATATCATTTTCTCTCAAGTTTTATTTAAATTAATTTGGCAATCAAGTGCAAAATCTATCGTGAACCTGCAATTGAAAAATTTTCTGCTTTCAAATTATTATGATATATTTTGGAGTAGTAAGATGGTTAAAAGAAATTTAAAATCCAATCACTACGAAGAGGGAAACTTTTTAAAACATTTCACATCAAGAATTTTTCAAGAGATCTGAGAACGGAAGATAGGAAGAATTTAATGACAAATTGGACAGACAACTGGCAAAACATGGTTACCAAGCAATTAGTGACATCAGTTTGGAAGAGATTCAAATGAAGAGATAATTAGCCAGAGATCTGAAAAACAAGTTGTGAATATTTTTCAAAAATTGTTTTAGTCTCTGCAAATGCTACCTGACCTGCTAAATATTTCTAGCTGTATATCCTCAGTTCTATAGCATAAGACATAGGAGAAGAAATAGGCTATTTAGCCCATCGAGTCTGTCCCACCTTTCAATCACGAGCTGATCAATTTTTCCCACCCACCCAGACTTCTCCCCGTGACCTTTGATGCCCTGGCTAACCAAGAACATATCAATCTCTGCCTTAAATACACCCAGTGACCTGGTCTCCATAATTGCCTATGGCAACAAATTCCACAGATTTACCACCCTCTGACTGAAGAAATTTCTGTTCTAAGCAGATTCCCTTCAATCCTGAAGTTGTTCCCTCTTATTCTAGACTCTCTCACCATGGGAAACAACTTTTTGACATCTACTGTGAAGTTTAACAAGCTCTTCCAGATTAAGGGAAGTTCAAGGTGCAGCATCTTTCATATGGACTATCAACAGTGATTTTTACTTTAAGGATGGTGCAGTAGAACTGACTGGATTGCAACAATATTTATACAAAGTTCAATGGAAACAGACCGTGCAAAGCTCTTAAATAAACACCACAGATTTCCTTTGAAATCTTTGTGTCTCGTGTGTATAAAACTATACATTCTTCTATGAACTTTGTTAAAAGGTTAAGAACCCACTGAGCACACATATTTTACACATGATTATCCACAAGGCCATCAGCCGTTTCCACTAAACCAGATACTGACAAATTTTAATGATGAATTTTTTTTAGTTTCAATGAGGCACAGATGGGGTATTGAACTCTGATCAAACCAAACAGATTGTACATAATAGATCTACATTAGAATTTTTGTATTCCTGACCATGAACGTAGGAACCATTTGAGAGAGCCTGCAATGGAAGCCCTTTTTTACATATTTATATTGCCATATACACGACCCACCTCTGTAAGACGGCTTGCTTGTTCACACAGAACTGAAAAAAAAGCCGGCTTCAGTGAATCCAATACGTTCCACCGCTGAGACTACCTACCTTGGTGGATCAAAGCCAGGTACGTCTAGATCCTCTCAATCCACCTTCAATGCTTTCCCACAGCGCTTGAAAGGCAGGTAAAACCTGGCATTCAAGGGCTGTGTAAAAATGGCGAAAGATTCAACATTAAATATTCCAAATTTTCCTGTGAACCTATCAATTTTCCAGTATTTTATTGCTGAAGAGACACAAAGCCAACAGTGTGGGGACAAGGTTGGGCAGCAACCTTTGATCACCTGTTTACATCAGTAAATTTTCTATCCTGAAGGTCAAGACCTCAGCTGAGATCACTTTTGTCTGCCACACGGCCTTCCCTCACCCAGCAACAGTGTGGATCTCCCAGTGGCCACCCATTTCAATTCCCTGCCCTATTCCCTCATTGACATGCCTGTCCATGGTCCCGTGCATGGCCAGACTGAGACCACCTGCAAATTGGAGGAGCAACACCTCATCTTCCACCTGGGCAACTTCCAACTGAATGGCATTAAGATCGACTTCTCCAGTTTCCATTAAACCACCCCCCTTCCTCTTCCCCTTCTCACGTTTCTCCCAGCTCTGTCCATCTCTTCCCTTTGTCTCCTTTCACAGAGCCAAAATCAATTCTCACCCCCTCCTATCATATCCAAATAACACCTTTTGTTGTCAGTCTTTATTCTGACCCTTTCCTGTTCTTTGCTTATACCTTGAAAAAAGGTTCAGCCCAAAACATCATTAACATATCTTTCCCTCACATGGGCACTGTGTAACGTGATCGATAGTACTCGGAGACTTGTGAGGAGCAACATGCTTCTATTACCTTACAACTAACGGCTGGTATCTTCAATAGTCCAGGTAAATCAGAGGTAAGGCGGGAAAACAGGGTTTATATAGGGACCAACGGGGGCAGAGCCAAGAGGAGGGGTTGGCTGTCTAATCAAAACAGTGAATTCCAGTTCACTGCACTTTGCAAGAATGTACGAGTTCCTCCAGTATTTCTACATGTTTTTACCCCACAGTCAGAGTGCCTGCAGACTTCTGCATTTCACTGCCACTCACACTGCCAGGGCATCTCTGCTCCCACTCAGTGCCAGGAAGGCCTCCCCATTCCCCCAGCAGAGGACCGGACACCTTTGCCTCCCACACACCCAGCAGAGGACTGAATGCTCCACTCTCCACTTCCAGTGCCCAACTGGACGCTCCCATGCTGCCGAACTGTGTCCACATTCCTACAACATTGAGGGCAAAATCCATTGAACTTTCCCACTCCAATAACATCTTTAGTCTGTTCAAAAAGATCCAAGTTCCAAATTAAATCAAACTATGCCTTTGTATTGTTTTAACTGCTTGTTTTACAATGCTCTGCTCTGACCTTTTAGTTCTCTAAACCCTAGCAAAAACTTGCATTTTACTGCATCTCAGTGTATGTGACAATAAACCGCTAAATAACAATAACTCAGATAACGGAGACACAAGTTTTCCTAAATTGTGCTTCTTACATTGGTGGGTGCAATTATCCATTGCGGACTAAGTTGTAAGCAGGATGCTGGATTTTTCACAGAATATAGTGCTTTACAGTCCCTAAAAAAAAGGAGAGCAAGGTCTACATGCCAGATTTCATGGCAATTGCAATATCACATCATGTGAAAGGTGAGAGAAGCATCCAGGAGCATTTCTAAGGAGTACAGTTTGCCACTGAATGAATGTCTAGTCAGAAACAGACAAATTTCACACCTTATTCTGAAGACAATGATTATATTTCAAATACTATTAATAAAGAGATATCTGACATTTAATCCAAAATGGTAGTGTGTGTGCTTTAGCCATGCTATTGCCATTGAGATTAATAGCATTAAAGGGTCAATGAAGAGAACTTAGAGGCAGAATGGGTTGTCCTGATGTGATTATACAGTTACCACCTGGACAAGCAAATTTTCTCCAGTGATATTTCAAGTATGAACTCAGTAATTGCTATGGCATCTATTTTAATTCTTCCCCAATTTAGAAAAAGTCTGCAGGTTCAGTTCCGATAGAACCCTGATTTCTGAAGTCAGTAGAGCACAAGACATTTAATCTCAAGGTCACGGGTCACCTTGAAGAAGGGGTCAGGCCTGAAACCAGTTTTAATTTATATACCTCCTATGGACTCTGTGAGACCTGCAAAGTTCCTCCAGCATTTCTGTGTTTTTCCATGGGTTAGAGCCAAACATTAGGCAAATTATTTGAGATAGGACTGTCTCATAGGTAACAGATCTGCTCAGAGTAGATGTTGTTTCTCATGGTGGGAGAGTCTAGGCCAAGAGGGAGCACCTTCAGAATTGAAGGGTGTCCACTTGGAATATTGTTGAGAATTTCTTTAGCCAGAGGGTGGTAAAATCTGTGGAATTTGCAACCACAGGACAGTTGTGGAAACCAGGTCATTTGGTGTATTTAAGATTGATAGGTTCTGGATTAATCAGTGCATTAAAGGTTATGAGAAGGCTGGGCAGTGGGGCTGAGTGGGAAAATGGATCAGCTCATGATTAAATGGTGGGGCAGATTCAGTGAGCTGAATAGCCAATTTCTGCTCATACAATGCCAGAGACAGGTTCATTTCTGACCCCAGGTGTTGCCAATGTGGAGTTTGCATATCTTCCCCAACATACCCCAATGTGGTATGTTCTTTGGCCACAGTAAATTTCCCCTAGTGTGGCCAATGAACATACCACATATGTGAGTGGCAGTCAAGGGAGTTGAAGAGAATGTGGGGAGAATGATAGATATAGGATTAATATTGGATTAGTGGTTGATGGTTGAAGCAGACCCGATCTGCCAAAGGGCCTGTTTATGTGCTGTATCTCTTTATGACTCTACCAATGTCCTTTTAGGAAGAGGGCAGATGCAGAGCAGTGGGGGAAGAAGTAGAAACTGCAATACTCATGTGAAAAGGTTTTCTCACAAGATGGATAGCTTACGCCGGGACTAATACCAACAACAGATGTAAAAGAGCAGAAGCTGATTCATCAAAAGGGACCCTCAAGAGACACAATGAGGAAAGATCATTCTGGCTTTGACTGAGGAATCTCTTCAAGAAACGGTCATCTAATTTCCCGGCTGCCTACATGGGCTTCCCCATATTCGCATGATAAAGAGCACACCATGAAAAATGGATTACAGCCGAGAATTAAAACACAGTGAAATTAATGCCATTGTAATACACCAAATGAGACAAATAAATGCAGGTAAATGGCTGAGGTTGCAGTGAGGCAGTGAGGGTCAAAGAATCCCCACTCAGGGCCTTAAATTAAATGTTCAACCACAATTAATGTTTTATCAATTGTAGGCAGCCCCCGGGTTAAAAACAAGTTCTTTTACCTAGGTCTGTCTTTAACTCGAATTTGTATTTACGGTCTTTATTTAGCGTCAGTTAGTCAAATGTTTATCTTAGTATATATTAGGGTTTGATTCTGCTGCTGGAGAAGGGTGGGGGAGGTACTACTGGAGTACAGGGGTATTAGGATTTTTGCCACGTGAAACTTGGAGGTGAAATTAGCTACAAAGAAGCATCTGTTCATTTCTAGCTGCCTTTAACGAGCAACGAGTCACCAAACTGTTGGTTCACAAGTCACTCAGACGAAATAAGTACTGTACAGGCAATCCGTTCCCACGCTTGTGATACTCTCTCGTGCTGCTGGGCGCTGGCAGCATCACATGAGAGCTCTCTCGCGATGCAGACTCAACCGCACTCCAACCGGAAGTTGATGGCATTCTACTTCCGGCCAGCTTGTCAGTTCACGTACGAGTTGCTTGCAAATCGGATGTTTTTAACCCGGGGGCGGTGTGTGGTGCTGCACGATGTCCCTTTTAGTATTATGAAGAAAGAAAGAAACCTACATCGTTTGTGGCTCGGTCGCAGGTCTTCTACTTTATACACCGACAGCCGGTTCACACCGCCGCAGATCGAGTGCTTCTCCCCTTTGCACTCCATGTTGCAATCCCCTTGCCTCACGCTGGCTGAGGTCACTCGATTTCCACAGTAACATTCTGCACCATACTCCAGTCCAGCATAAAGGTAACCTCTGCAGAGATGAAGATACTATCAGATTAGAGAGATACAGAGTGCACCCAAAATAATCTGATTCCAGGTGAGAGCCAACCCCATTGATTTCAAGAGACAGCAGTGCTAATTAATAGGCAGCTGGTTTGAAAAAAGTGGCATCTCTAACTGGTCCAACTCTTCATAAAAATCAATGAACATATAGCAACATGCCCCAATAAATTTAATTGGCAATTAAAGGGCTGTGAGCTTGTTTTATTAACTGGATGAATTTTGGATCAAACGTCGTTTGAAGACCAATGAGTCCTTCAACAAATCCATTGTAATCTTAATCATTGCAAATTTAGAACAAAGCAAAAATGAGAAGCTGTAAAATTAATATCGAATCCATCATTCCCTTACCTTTCTGCACAACTGTCTTGACACTGTGAGACAGTCATTTTCCGAAAGTCATAAAACACTGCTCCTTTCAGAGCCTTCTCCTTCGATTCATCTCTGAAACATCCTATGTGTGTGGCTGTAAAGCACAACAAAGCTGCCTTAAGGTCGACATCATTTCCACGGTCACATTCTGCACCATACCCCAGACCAGCATAAAGGTAAATTAGGGTTTGCTTGTTTGAAGCAGGACATTTAAGACTGATACAAAACTTAATTCAAATATTCAAAGAAATTTTTCAGTCAATGTTCATCAACTCAGTCTGCTGGTCAGTGCAGATAATAACTATGATTTGACTTACTTTAATGCCTCTGGATGGTGAATTGAAAAGGCATTATGCAGTTGGTATCGAAGACTTGATGCTATCAGTGTACCAATTTTTTCTGTAATGGCATAATTTTCATTTGTATTTTACTGTGATATTTGCACAAAATATCTGTTTCTTCCACAAATATTCAATAACAAAACTCTGGAAAAAAAAATGCCCTGACTTCTCTGGCAAGGAAAATTGTTTTGAAGTCATTGAGACTGACCAACTACAGACAACGCACTGAAGAGTAGAATGGGCACTCTTTAACCTACTGCGGGAAACTTCAATTTGCACCCATGCGGTTAAGGGTGAAAGACAAGTCAGATGATGAAATGTCATTTCAAAAATCATTTAGAGGAAAGTTATACAGTGTCCCTGCAGCTGTGATCATGAGTTAAAAAGTTGGCAAATCTGGCACTTAGTAAAAGGAACCTTTCTCGTACGAATATTTGCTGCGTTAATTTCAGCCCATGGGTTTCTTATTCCAGACTTTCCAAGAGCTGACTTGTCTTTAGGACATCTAAAGCCTTTCACTGGGATATGTACAAGTGTCATGGACCGTTCTGTGTATATTCTATGAAACTTTTTTCTGCGTTAATTTAGTTAAAGAATGACTCGAAAATTATGCTAATATTTCAGATGATTTGCGAAGTATAATTTAAATTTTTGGTCGATTGACACATATTGTGCCTCTTTTCATAAATTGGTGGGAGAAATGTTCTCAAAAATGCAAATTAATTATCCAAAAACTACAATCACACTGAAGACTCTTGTATAATATAAATAAATGTATAGAACAATAACAGCATTGAATTAGGTTCTTTTGCCAAACCGGCCAATGCCAACAAGATGCACATCAAACCAAATTCAATTTTACTGCATTTAACCCATAAACCATGTATGTCTCCTAATTTTTTTTTACTGTACCTGCTCTACCATGTCTAAACATCCAGCACTTCCAGTGGGAAAAAAAAACTGCCGCTCAGATTCCCTTAAAATCTTCCCCTTTCATCTTCAACCCTTGCCCTCTAGTTTTAGGCTCCTCTACCCCAGCAACAATACTGTGACCTCATGCTTCTCACAATTTTATAGACTTTCTTGGTCTGACGGAAACAGTTCCATTCTATCTAGTCTCTTACATTTTTTTCCCTCCACTGATACTTCAAGGCAGATATAATCCACCTCACCTACCTGAATAAGCGTGACGAAGGCGTATTTGGGGGGACCATTTCAGATCTGTTTTTTAATCCACCAAGCGAGGTGGTATCAGAGGCGAAGTGTGGCCAGTGTAAAAGGGCGAGCCGTGTTGCCAGGTCCAAACAGGAAAGGACTGTGATGTGACATCCCACCTCTTTTGCTCCAGGAGGCCGGCTTGCTGTGCAAAAGGACCCACTGACCCGCCATTTCTTCTGTGTGAACAAGCAAGCCGGCTTCCAGTAATGGGCCATGTATATGGCAATAACGTGGGTAAAAAAAGTATCTCATTATGACTCGAGGCTTCCAGTGCTGGCAATATCCAAGTGGATCTTTCCTGCACTCTTTCTCGCTTAAATACGATCCTACCTAGAGTGTGGATATCTGTAAAATCATAAACATACTGAAAGGCTTTCATTTTTGTTTGAAAGCAGTACAAAGTGGACAGAGCAGGTCACAATTATTATAGCTCCAGATAATCACACAGCTAGATTTTAAAATGCTGGGCAACCCCCGAAGGGATTTACTTGCATAAAGACATGCCTTGAAATTGTGCTTTCTGCTACTAGAAGTACAGGCATTAATGCACACAAAAAAAAGAGTTCAAGAAAAAAAAAATGGAGTTGGTATTTTATTTTACAGTGCCTTTCACCATCTCAGTTCATTCAAAACCATCTTACAGACACCCCACCCTGGCATTTATCGACACCCTGGCATAGTTCAACCTCTTGGATAGTCACATCAACCCCTTTGGAGATTGAATTGCAATTTTTGGAAATACGAGGCTGCATTTCCTGCACAGCTGTGTAAAAAAAAAAGAGGGTTGGTATAAAAATATTTTATATTTACTTTTCTCATAAATTTAATATGAACACATTTTTGCTCGGTGTCTTGACATTTTTGGTGGTGATTCGTGAATTCTGTAAGTAGAACTGTTTACAGGCAGCATCTGCATGCAGAAATAAACTCAATGATTAAACTGATCTTAAATATTATGCTATAGTTGAAATGTTAATTTATAGACAATTGGGTGTTGAAGTACAGGTAATTACGTTTAGCATTTCCTGTGCATTTGAACAGCTATTTTTTTTTGTATTACAAGAGTAATGGCACAAAAACAGAGTTTATCGCTTGCTGAGCTTTCCCTTGGATTATGACTGGGAAAGGAACGTTAATTTATGGCAGAAGAATAACATTTTCTCCAGAAGAGGTTAATGCTGGGTAGATGCATCCTTGAAGTGTATGTTCAAGTGAACCTGATTTGTACAATGCATTTTAAAATGTCAACAGGGCAAAATGACAAACTGTTATATCATTTACCAAATTAGTACAAGTTAAAGGCTTATTAAGGATAATTAAAAAGCAATCAAGAAGCATTTAATTTGCTGCAGTGAATGTCAATTAATCCAGTAAATCTATCGCCAATGTAAATGCCCATCATCATCCTAGCTACTGGATGCAGTTGTTTCACAATTTTTTTGTGCAGATGTTTCAGCTGGGTGATGCAATGCTGACCTACATTTATCAGAATTTAAATAACGTCATCAAAACAAAGAGTTGAGGTCATCAACTGAAAATGTAGTAAGGTGTTGGATTATGGGATAATGTCAAAAGCAGTACGAGCCGCTGTTTGCAATGAATGTTTGGGATAGGCTCGTGTTATCTCAGCTTGTGGTGTAAAAGCAGATTGGAAGCTGCATTCCATTACAATGCTCACAAATTGGCATTAGCAAGGACGTGTCCTGTGAAGGTGCTGTCCTTGAACGTTGGACATACCAAATGGCATCACATGTCCATCTTTCATTGGAACTCAGATGTGAAGTAGCATCCCCAACTTGCCATGTTGTCTCTTGAACTGCATGAATGAGGAGATAGTGAAGGATTTTTCTTGTGATACCCCACCTCCACTGACCCTGCAGGAAGCTGGTCAGTCACCTGGAAGCCAAGTTCCCATGTCTGGGGATCAAGATGTGAAGTATTCAGTGGTCAAGTATTCCTGCTTGAGCTCTACTCCAGTTTCTCGAACCAAACTGTGGTGAACTGCTGTACTCTCTATAATCTGGCTCTGCCCCATCCTGTGGCTGGAACTGTGGCTCCTCCCTCTTGACCCTGTATAGAGGCTCCAATGCCACAACCCCTCCCCAGAAAGCCTGGGTCACATCACAGGATGACCTTCAAGTTTATTGTAAATAAAAGCTTATAATTCCGCAACTCTCGTCTCTCGAGTTCTTGATAGTGTAGCACAAACACTTAAATCTTGATGAATGACCTCAAGCCAGAAGCATTTATTTTGTTTCCCTCTCTGCCTGACCCAACATGCGTTTCCAGCATTTTATTTACTTCAGACGTCCAAATGTTCTGCAGTTGCTGGATATTCCACCCCTCTCTTCTGTTCACCTTTCATTCTTGCAAAGACAACCTTTAGCAGCGTGTTACAAGCTGTCTTTTCCACAGAAACCAAAGCATTTAAACAGCAGGACCCAAGCAGCTGCCAACAATCTATTTCTGACATCACCAGGTACATTGAAGACAGTGTGCCCTCAATATACTCAGCATAAAATAAAGTGTTGATGAAATTAGCTCACTGCTGTGAGGCTCCAAACAAAAACTGAACATAACGACAAATCCTCTACATTAGACGTTTTGTAGGCCCAATTATGGGAGGGATTTAAAATGGAAGAAGATACAATTTTGAGCTCAGGAAAGCTTTCGAGGCTGAGCCTCAATCATTTTGAATAGCATAGCGGACTTGAGGGGTTCTTGTGAAAGTAACAGGCTGTATGTGATAATGGTGAAATTCATTGCTGACACCAGCCCCAAACAGCTGATGGGAAACCAGTCCTTTCTTACTAAATCCTGCCCAAAACAAACATCTTCCCCACTCCCTCCAAGAAAACTGATACAAATGCAATGGATTTTAAAATGCATAGCCTCAAGGGTACGACCTTGGGCAGATACCCCTTTCTTGAAAGAAGGGCACCAATACCAAAACATCTGAAGCTCCACTTAGAAGAATCTTGAATTAAATCAAAAGTGATATGTATCCTACTCTTTGCAAAGTTTCAAGTGAAAAAAAGCTTATGCATTTTTAATCTGTTCTTCCCGAACTGTACAGTACAACTCCGATTATCCAAAAGCGGATTCTCCAAAAATCTTTTTGGAGCTGAACTGACCAGGGACGTCGGGGCCCCGGCGCCAGCAGAAGCGGAGCACGGGCTCCTGGTGGTAGCAGGGACCTCAAGCTCCCGGGCAGGACCGGGACCCTCTGGCTCCTGGCACGACCAGGGCCTCAGTGATCAGCAGTGGCCAATTTTTTTTTTTGGTGAGAATGAAACATTATTTTAATGCTTAAAACTTTTTCCCTTGTTGTTTGTTTGTTTCAACACTGTTACCAGTGGATTTGCTGTTGCTTCTGGGCTGTTTTTTTTTAAAAAAATGACCGGTTCGCCAAAAAAAAACTATCTGAAATAAGCCCAGTCCCGACCGTTTCAGGTAATCAGAGTCGTACTGTATTTGTATTTTCCCATTTTCATTTCAAAATGTGTTCCAAAAGAGATATCACTCTAAAAGAACCTCTGGAATTATTTAGATGATTGACTCTATGGTAGTTATATTAGTAAGTTCCAAACAGGCTAATGACTTACCAGTGAAAATATCTAGGTAAATGTTAACACCAAGCTATAGATCAACTAAATAACCCCCAAGTTAATGTAACAATCCCATACTCATACAGAGGGCGATAACAGGAAAACGACCCAGTGATCTCCCACACTGCATTAGCCAGCCATTAGAAATTCTTCGGAAAATATTCATAAAATAATAAAAATATTAAAAAAACATTTAAAACAATTAAAATGTTTAAAGACAGTCAATTCCCCATCAGTGAAATCAAAGGAAAACCTGCTTCAGGATCAGCCTCATATAAATTGTTCTTGTGGATTTCCGAAACAGGAGTTCACATAACCTTGCTCTTCAATGAACTTTACAAGCAAGGCCGGGGGAGGGGTGGGGTGCGGTTCCAGAAAGACAATCTGTGTATATCTGGCTGTAAAAGTTACAAAATTCAGCATTTAAAATTCATTGACTGTTTTGCAACTTGAACTGTCAAATAATTGCACGGTCCATCCTCAAGCTTAGCTCCATTACAAAAATATCTCAAAGCGGCTTATTTTAACTGGTAAACTGTCAATATTTCATTTTTTTAAAAATCACCCAGAACACACACTGTTCTCGCTGCTGCCATCAGGTGCCACAAGTTTCGCACCGCAAGGTTGAGGAACAGCTGCTACGCCTCCATCATCGGACTTTTCAAGTTTACACTTCTTTATTTGTTTACATCTATACGCATCTTCTGGAGGACAGATTTCAGATTTATCGTCAGAGTGCAGGTACTCCTCAACTTGGTTCCATTTTCTGTTTTGACTGACCGGTTGCATCTCAAAATGGACTTATTTTGTATTTACACTGTATCCGTGTTACCGTTCGTCAAATGCAACATGGCGGCCACCAAGACCAGCTCTTGTGAGAGGTTGGCCACCCCTGCCAAACTCTCACGAGAGATGTCATTTTCCATAGATAGGCCCGACTTTCACCCATAAATGTGTAATTTTTATATTTTCTCTTTACTTTTTTCTTTAAATTTCGGTCGTATGCATGGATGGCCTTAAGTCACATAGGTGGTAAGTCGGGAAATGAAATACCTGAGCAAACATGACATCACATATGACCCTGAGATTCTTTTTCCTGCGGGTGAAGCAGAATTATCACTTAGTGATATGGCAAAAAAAACTTCACAATCTACACATGTAAACAAATAAATAGGTAAACAGATAAAGAAATGTAAACAAACTGTCTGTAATACAGAGAATTTAAAAAAAATCAATAAAGTGCAAAAATAAGAGTTGTTAAATGAGTCCCTGACTGAATTTGTTGTTGAGGAGTCTGATGGTGGAGGGGGAGCGGTTGTTCCTGAACCTGGCGCTGCGAGTCTTGTGGAACCTCTACCTCTTTCCTGATGGTAGCAGCGAGAACAGAGCGCATGCTGGGTGGGTGAGGGTCTTTGATGATTGCTGCTGCCCTCCTATGGCAGCGTTCCCTGGAGATGTTCTCGATAGTGGAGAATATGTTGCCTGTGATGTCCTGGGCTGTGTCCACTACCTTTGGGAAGTCTTTGCACTTAGTGGTGTTGGTGTTCCCATACCAGACCGTTACATGCCAATACAATGTTTTGTATTACCTGCAAGTGGTAATTCTGCCTGTCCTGCAGCGGGGGCGGAAAAAAAAATCAGGTTTGTATGAGATGTTATGTATACAGTCTGACAATAAATTTGAACTTGAACTTATTTCTGAATGAAATAATTTAATGATTAGGATTTCAGTATTGATTAATATGAGCGCAAGAATGGTATCCAGGGGGTGAGCCCGGGATGCCGGGATTCACTGTTGAACCCTCAGGAGGTGTCGTGGGTCTATCAGCGAAACACTGAGGAAGGAGGGGGGCCCCACTTGATAACCCAGAAGATGCCACCACTCACTTGGTTACACTACAGAGTCGAGGCATCAAGTCTCAGGAGTGCAATAAGGGATATTAGCATCTAATCCTACAAGATGGGCTATGGCAAAAGTTACATTCCTCCTCTTTTGCAGAATTCCTGAGTGCTTTCATATCATTATGAAATCTGTTTTCCAGATGCCTTGGCATAAGCACTTTATGAGCCGAAGAATGAGCTTTTGTGTATGAAATAGTGTTTGAGGGCTTCTCAAGGTTGTTGAATGACTAGTCTGTGAAACTCTTCAAGGAGGATATGGAATGACTAAAAGTTACGGGGCGGATGCTAAGCGCAACGCTGTTATATCACCAGGGACTGGGACTGGGGTTCTAATCTAATGCTGTCTGAAAGGAGTTTGTATGTTCTCCCAATGTCTGTGTGGGGTTTCCTCCAGGTGCTCCAGTTTCCTCCCACCCTTCAAAAATGTACCGGGAGTGTAAGTCAATTGGGCAGCATGGGCTCGTGGGCCGAAAGGCCTGTTACCCTGGTTTATATCCACATTTAAAAATAATTAACTGAAACAGTTGGGTCTGGGGGAGGGAAGTAGCTTCCGTGTGTGATCTACATCGGTATCTCAGTGAGCACCAGCTCAAGTAGGAGTGTCCAAAATTAATTTACCCCACTGACTGAATTTGACCCAGAGAATATAATCATTCATGAAGATCGCCAGCAACTTTGGAACAGATTCCGATTTCCTGCAAACTGAACGGGTCAACATTCCACCCCCTCTCCTCAGACCTGAGCATGTTTCTGGTCAGAACGACTACCCTGTGGAGTTCGAGGTTCAGCTAACTATGATGTCAAGCTTGGCTGGCATCAAATTAGATAGGACTGGATTCAGCCTAATGACTTCAGCAGGGGTGATGCAAGAGTTAGTAAGAGATATCAAATTAACCTGATAAAGATCTCTATAGCGACAAATCCTCTGATATCCATCTCTGAAATATTACCAATGTTTACATGGCTGGAATGAATTTGCAAATAAAGAGAATTGTTTGCTTCTTGTCATGAAATTTTGTGCCAGTTCAAGAAAAAAAATCATATCTTTTATAACTGTTTAAATTAGAAAAGTAATCAAAGGTCCAAAATAATTAAACAAACAGTTGTCAAACTGTATATAACACTTCACACACACCCAGTGATGGAGAGGTAAGAGGGAACTTAGTTTTGCCTTTTTGTAAGTGACCTTAAAGAAACCATCAATCATGGTCCTGACTTTTAGAGTCTCTGCCTGGGGTTCTTACTTGGAAGTCCTGTGGTAAAGGGGCATTCCAAATTAGGCGAGAGTGAAACTGGCATCGTTTATCACAAGGCCACAATAATGCTGTTTGCTGTCAGGTAGCAGTGGAGTCGGTGACTGCGGCGGAAACATGCAACTGGAATTACTCTCACATTGGCACAAATTCATCCTCCCTGTGGCAGAAATGCAAGCAGAACCTGTGCGCAGAACTGATCAACTGTCACACCAAAAAGATTCATCCAAACATCTCAAAAGTTAAAAAAATCATTTTCATCTTTCCATTCAAAGCAGCACAAACAAAAACAAATTCCAAAGTGCCCACTGAACAATTTTCTCTTTCACTACGTTGGCAGTAAAGTTGCCCACCTGATCTCTTTGAACCACTGCCCAGATTTCCCTCCCATTTTAAGTCATTTGCATCAAATGCCATAGAGCGCAGTCTGCCGAACCAAATCAAAAGCTAGTCTGTGAAGCTGGAAGCGACCATTAGCTACACAAGAGACAAGAATCTTCATTTGAACCACCCTTGTGTTCCTCATCAGGCAGGGTCAACAGGCTACCTCTCATGCAAAATGTGTCCCATATTCAAATGAAAGATAAAAGTGACTATGTCAAATAATGGCCACGAAAGAAAGCTGACAGTATTAAATCCACCTACACACTCAACTCACTGAGCTATCAATAAAAAAAAGGCCAAAATATCTGCTCTCCCCATATAAATGGGTGCTAACATCATAGGCTTTGCACCAGAACCTTTACTTTAATATCTGATTATCAATAATATTTTAAATTTGATTTTTAAAATTTAGGCATACAGCACGGTTACAGGCCATTTCGGCCCACGAGTCCATGTCACCGAATTCACACCCAATTAACCCACATCCCAAGTACGTTTTGAACAATGGGAGGAAACCAGAGCCTCATGGGAAAACGCAGGGAGAACATACAAACTCCTTATAGTGTAAGGTAAAACATCATGAGATGGGAATGTGTAAGGAGTTACCCTGTACAGGGCTGTAACAAGATGTGAATGCCTCCTTGTACTTACAAGATAAGAGAGACATTGATGGATTGAGAGGCAGGAAGCTAGCAGGGAAAGGATAGCAACAGTTTTAGTCATTGGACAAGTAATGATATGATGATGTTCTAAGCATGTATCCAAGGGTATAAAAAATCACCATTTTGCTGATAACGGCAGAATGCATTCTCCGACTAACATGTTTAGTCGCAAGTGTTACAATCCGGTAATAAAGAACAAAGAACCCTGATTTCGACTCAGCCTGGTGTTTGTCTCACTCATTCATGAACAAAGCAGACCTAACAATAGACAGAGTGGGATTCGAACCGCAGTCCCATTCACTGGTGCTGTAAAGGTGTTGCGCTAACCACTACGCCAAACATGCCACCAAGTACTCCCTGCGATAATATAATCACCCATTTTTGGATTCGCAGGTAACAAAATGAACAAAAGTAAACACAAATGTTGGCAGACACTGTGGTTGAAGTAAAAACCCAATGCTGGACAAACTGGACGTCTAATTCCTTTACACCTCCATCTCAAAACAGATCATTTCTTTCTTGACAAGAGACCCAACCAGTCACACACCTCCGCCTGGTAGAACTTGTTTCCACTCCTTTGCCTCATCTCACTTTTTTGAAATCAAAGGAGTAGCCACGGGTACCCACATTGGTCCCAGCTACGCCTGCCTGTCCGTGGGCTTTGTGGAGCAATCCATGCTGCAAGCCTTCACAGGCAATGCCCCTCAACTCTTCCTTCACTATATTGACAACCACATCAGTGCTGCCTCATGCACTCTTGATGAGCTCATCGACTTCATTCACTTTGCTGCCAACTTTCACCCCAATCTCAAACTCACCTAGTCCATCTCCGACAACTCTCCTCTTACTTGATTTCTCCGTCTCCATCTCAGGAGACAAACTTTCCACAGACATATTTTATAAACCCACCAACTCTCATGACTCTCTCAACTACACTTCCTCACACCCTGTCCCCTGAAAGGATTTTATTCCCCTCTCTCAATTTCTCCATCTCTACTGCATGTTTCCAAGGTGAGGTCTTCCAGTCCAGAAATGTCTGCTTTCTTCCACAAATGTGGCTTCCCCTCCAGCACATCAACTCAGCTCATACCTATATCTCCTCCATTTCCCATTTACCTCCTCTGCCCTGAGACCAAACAAACACCGGATTCCCCTTGTCCTTATCTACCACCCCACTAGCCTCTGCATCCAACACATTATCCTCTGTAATTTCTGCCATCTACAACATGATCTCACTAGCAGGCACATCTTCTCCTCTCCTCCTCTCTCTGCCTTCCGGTAGGGACCGCTCCGTCCGTGACTCCCTCATCCACTTAACCCTCCCCAATTAACACAACCCCCCCCCCCCCCCCCGATATGTTCCCCAGTAGCCACAGAAAGTACCACACTTGCGCCCACACCTCCTCCCTCACCACAATTCAGGGCCCCAAACGGTCCTTTCAAGTGAAGCAAGACCTCACTTGTGTATCTGCTGGAACAATCCACTGCATCCCTCTCTCTAATCGAAGAGTCCGGGCGCAGACTGGGAGAGCACTTCGGGATGTGGAAAAATTTCTTCAGCCAGAAGGTAGCGTGTCTGTGGAACTTGTTGTCAAGGGCAGCTGTGGAAGTGATGTCATTGGGTGTGTTTTAAGCAGAGATTGGCAGGTTTTTGATTAGTCAGGACATTAAGGGTTACGGGGAGAAAGACAGGGAGTGGGTAGGAGGATGGATCAGCTCATGATTAGAATGGAGGAGCAGACTCAATGGGCTAATGGGCCTACTTCTGATATTTAAAAGACTCATACACCCGTAAATTGTAGGAACAGCACTTGATTTTCCATCTGGGCACTCTCCATCCATGTGGCA
Source organism: Narcine bancroftii (assembly GCF_036971445.1). Taxonomy (NCBI): domain Eukaryota; kingdom Metazoa; phylum Chordata; class Chondrichthyes; order Torpediniformes; family Narcinidae; genus Narcine; species Narcine bancroftii. Next base: position 17,270,055 of record NC_091482.1, on the reverse strand, counting down.
TGAACAGACTTCTCCGGTTTTGGCTAGCTTATTCTTCATTCTCCCTTACTTCCATTTTCACTTTGACTTCTCCTTAGCTTGCCACCCCCTTCCCTCTCCTTTTAAAAAGCCCTGCACCTGCTTGCTGCTGTGCCCTCCCTCCCTTATCCGCCTATTACCTCCTTCCTTCAGGTTTGTGCTCCACCATTTTATTTGGGCACCTGCCAACATTTTTCCACACCGTGATGAAGGGCTCCAGCTGGAAATGTCAGTTATGTTCTTTGCTATATAATGTACACAGTTTGACCCGCTGAGTTTCTCCAGCATTGGGTTTTTATTTCAACCATGGTGTCTACAGACTTTCATATTTTACTGCTACTTTACATAACAAAGCTAAAGATACAAAACCAATGTTTCGGGCTGGAGTCATTCGTCAAGTGAAGGCCGTCGCCTAGCAGCTGATTTAGAACTGGTGCAGACCAGGGGAAGCTGACTCTTTCATTAAAACAGAGCATCAAAAATGTACAGAAATACCTTGCACCCATTTAACCACCTCAAAGCTCAGGTTCAATTTTCCTCACTGGAGAAATATTGCACAATCTGCCAATTGTTGAAAATTTATTACCTACAAAAAAAAACAATGATCTATTTCAATTAAGCAACCAAAAAGGAACAAAGAAGAAAATAAAACAGATTATAAACTGTACCTTTGCTTCCAACAGTCTTCTTCACTGTCCCAATCTCCAGTCGCTGCCTTGGTTCTTGTTCCTTCACGAAGCTGTTAAACCATCTCCTTCTTATATGTCTTATCTCTGGATGTCCTGATATCAGCCAACGTGGTCCAAATTTCCTGTTGAGCCCTGGCTCATCCCATGCCTGCATGCTCACAGGCATTCTGGACTTGTATTTCATGTTATATACTGTTTCGGGATCAGGCACGATGTTCCCAAAGGCAGTTGAGGCAGAATCTGGCACTGCCTGTCCTTCAGAAGCAATGCGTTGGCCCAGTGGGATGGAAAACCCTGACCGCTGTAGGAGCAGCAGACTGCCAGCCATAAGGTAGGCCACAATGAGGAAAACAAAGAGTATGGGTGTCCGTCGGAGAAATCTCTGTAGTCTGACAAAGGGCTTGGCCATACCCTTTCTCCCCAACTTCAACACAAGTGCGGTTAGTCTTCGAGGCTGGAAATCATTCCATCGCCATGAAGCAGTTTTTCAACAGCTGCATTTTAATGAACTTGACCTCCTCTCTGACTGACATCAGTAAAGCAGCATACATCACCACGTGTGAACAAGTGAGGCTCCCAAGCACTGAAAATATGCAGCTTCTGTTTTAGAATCCCCTTCCTGGAGGCAGATATTTAGCCAATGCATTGTGAAGCCTCTCTGAAGGAATAAACGTGACAAGATAATTTGTCATAAAGTGGCTCTGAAACCTAAAGAGAACAGAAACAGAGTTAAACACCTTTAATTCTCTTTGCTTCTCCAAATATTTGCAATATGACAAGCAAAGTTATATTCAAACAATGCCAACTCATTTGAACAAATAGCTAAGTTACATACACAAATTCTTTATTCACAACCCACAAAGCAGAGTTGGGTATAGAATTAAATACATTTAATTTTTAATGACATGTTGTTCTGTGGTTAATTTAATATCAGAATATGCATTGAGGGCACCCCTCCTCATTATGCTCTCAGGAACGATATCAAAAACTTTTTGAGGGCTTTCCAAATAAGGAAGAGTCAGAAAAAAGAATTGCCCGATCAAAGTCCCTTGTAGGCCTTATTAACAGTTGTATGGGCTTCCAAACTTGCTGATGGCTTGTTATATCCACCGCTCAGAGAAAATCTGTGAAGTGTGAGCTGTAAGAGCAGGGAAGGCGATCTTAGACCAAATAATATACATTTGTTTTTCTGGTCCCTATTTTCCACTTAAAATTCCAAAAGGTCAGTGAATGACAATGGCGAGTTTATTGCCGACGTCCATGGGCATCTTAATTCTTACTTGTTACAGACGAACAAGTACTTGGAGAGAAAAACTGTAATAGTAAACTAAATGAATTAAATTAAATTAAAAGACAGTAAATTCATAGATTATCGACATTTTGAGAAAAATTATATTTGAAAACTATTTGAATTAAATTTTTTAAAAATCATAAATAGATAATAAATATTCAGAGTAATCCCTAGTGCAATAAAAGTGGCTTGCAATCGTGCAGACGGACCTTTTGTGTGGTCACATTTTTTGAACAAGGATCAATGTGAATATTTACGAAATATTTATATCTTTACTGTTTTAATTTAATCAGTTCACGACTGTAGTTTTTAATTTTCTAATAGATAATTAGCTCACAGTTAAAAGCAACTTTTTAAATGCTGTTCTTCAAAATCCACAGTTTCTCTTTTTATAGCATTTTCTGTTTTTGTCCCTTTATTTTTATGCCTTGCTTTTGGACCTGGTTGTGTGAACAGGGCAGTGGGTGAACCATTAGTTGCACAGTGGATTTCCAGTTGAAAGGCAAAAGAGCACGGAAGAGCGGCAGCACCTTGGCACACAAAAATAAACTCGAACGAGGGATGTTTGTCAGTGCTGTGGTGATCGGGAGTTGGTGATCCTCCTAACCACTAGAGGGCATTGGAGACGAATGTTCTCCGTGGCAGTGGATCAATATTATCATCATTTTGAATTTCAATTCCATATGCCCACTCCAAAGAAAAAAAGCAATAGTCCCACTCATCATTTCTAGATTTCAATCCCAGCGGAATGTTGGTGGGGAGGAAACCCCAGTTCTAGCCACTGGTTCCAAAGTCAACTGTTGCATGGTTGAAAGTTCCAATAGAAATGTTTTGAGAGTTAACATTTAGAGGACACAATTTGAAAATGCTTGCCACTTTTAGAATTTCTTGCTTTTGAAATGAATATTTTATGCCTATCTTGGCTTTTGTCCAATCTTGATAGAAACACGCTTAAACAGTGTCGTTCTCATTCATTTTCAGTGAAGCGTTGTGGTGTTGCAGGAAGCCCGGCAGCCAATCAATACACAGCATGCTCTTACAAACAGCATGCAATAATGATCGGATATGTTTTACAAAATAAAGATACAAGAAAGCGCACTGCAACTCCGTTTAATATTTCATGTGAAAGATATAAATCTCTCGGTCCCAAAGTAAGGATGCTACAAATGTGCTGAGAAACTCAGTAGGTCATGCAACACTCAAATAAAGGGCAACCAACATTTTGGTCCTGAGCTCTTGTTCCAGGGCTCACACCCTTTACTTCCTTTGGATGCTGCATATCCCGCTGACCTTCTCCAGCACAGTTGTGTATTGTGCTCAACCCCAGCACCTGCAAACCTTCTTGTTTAACCCCCACAGCAAGGATGTCAGCATAGACTTTTGTGTTCGAGAACAAAGCTCGATCCCAGAACAATATGTTCCTGTTAAGTGTCACCAACATCTGAACTATTCTCAATTTCTGACATCAGTAAGGAGTGGACAGAGTAGATGTGAATTAGAGGTTTCCCTTGGTGGGTGAGGCCACAGTCTTAGAATTAGAGGGTACCCATTTAAAACAGAGATGAGGAGAAATTTCTTTAGAGGGTCGTGGATTTGTGAAATTTGTTGCCACATACAGCAGCGGAGGCCTGATCATTGGGGGAGGGGGGCAGGTTTAAAGAGGAGATTGATAGGTATCTAATTAATCAGGGTATTAGAGATAAGGGGAAAATGCCAGAATTTGAAACTAGATGTCAGAACAGTTTAGCTTGGGGGGGTGGGGGGGAGGAAAGAGTTGTGGAGTAGACTCGATGGGCCGAATGGCCTGCTTCTGTTCCTTTATCTTGCGATGTTGTAAACACATAGTTCCATTTCCAAAAAAAACAGTTCCAATTATCTCTTGCTTGAACAGTAAATAAGTGGATGGATAAATAGATTATCCTATTTCTCATCCCTCAAGACATTTTCAACCTGTCTTTCATTCATTGAAACATCACTGCCTTGAACAAAATCCGAAATGGCTGAATTACCAAATGAAATGTTAATACATGCTGCATTGGCAGAAAGTGGAATGGATAAATTTATTCCGTCTGAACGGCAAGTCATTAGGAGAAGACACTGGCGAGACGAAACTCTACCAAGGGAAATGGAGTACTTGCACATTTAATAATGTACGAGAACTATTCTGATGAAAGGCCTCCGAATAGACACGTTAAATCTTTCTTACTTCTCACTGCTTTCTTTCAGCATTGTACATTTTCATGTATATTTTTCTCACTCTCGATATTTTCATTTTGTTCTTGCATGAGCTCAACAGTTCATGAGGAATTGTTTAAAAATCTCAGTTGATTTTCCTTGCTTGTTTAAATGTAAACAGGAATTCAATGAAGTTACACATCTTGGATTTTGTTCTGAGTGGAACCTCCCCATCACTGGGATTTTCAATCCAACAGGACCATTCTTTTCATCCTCGTGCTCTCTCTCTAGATCTGCTACCAACATGATATTGACCTTCTCAATTTTTGCACTGCCCATACTCACTAACTCGGCACCAACAGGCCCCAACCATCAAGATTCCACACACAAAGAACCAACTCTGACGTCATTTATTAGACCTGTTGACAAGGACAGTGATGCAATGGATCTTCATGTTGCAGAGCCGAACCTCAGACAGAAAGATTGGGGAAAGGAACGAGGAAAATGGAAATAAGGCCAGGTGTAGTTCAACCGCCATCATATGGAATGGAATGGCAGGTTTGAGGGGCCAGGTGTCCTGCTCTGCTCCAGTCTTTGTCGTTGCATTCTACTTGAGATATTATCTTGGCCATCGATTTCCATCCTGGTCACACTTCCATGTGTCGATATCCAACACTTCCCTTCCTTCACAACTGTAACCTTAATGACCTCGATGAGCAATCAAATGTTCAACTTTCTCCCCTTGCTCTGCTTCCTCCCAGGACCTCATTCCATTCTCCCAGCTGTTCTAGCTGTTCTGATGAGATTTTCCATACCAGTGTCCATAAGGTGGCATCTTTTCGGCTGTAACAGGGGCTTCCTTGCCAGCATAATTAACTGACCAGAGATACCACAAAACTCACAACCACAAAAATCAGGAACTGCTGCTCCCCCTCCACCAACAGACTCCTCAACAACAAACTTCATCGACTCATTTAAGAACACTTACTTTTGCACTTCACTGATTTCTCTCTCACCCTCTCTCTCCCTCACAGTTCAATGTGTCTACTTTAAAAAAAAATTATTTACATCTTTTTTTTTAATTTATAAATTTATTTAAAACATTTAGACATACAGCACAAGAACAGGCCATTTTGGCCCACAAGCCCGTGCTGGCAAATTTACACCTCCGGTACGTTACGAATGACGGGAGGTAACTAGAGCCCTCGGGGAAAACCCACGCCAACGGGGAGAATGTACAAATTCCTTACAGACAGCATGGGATTTGACCCCAAGTCCCAATCACTGGCACTGTAAAGGCATTGTGCTAACCGCTACACCGACCATGCCACGAGTACAGTTTTTCTTTTGCCCGCAGGAAAAAAATCTCAGGGTTATATGTGATGCCACTTATTCACCCTGACAATAAATCTGAACTTTGAGATCTCAACGCCCTCTCAAATATTTCTTACACTTCATCTCTCACTGCCTCTCCCCCTGGCCAGTTCAAGGATAGCGTTCCCCTTGCCTTCATCCACATTCAACAGATGAGCCTCTACAACTCCTACCACCTTCAATGAGAAAGACATATCAATTTATAATCCTATCCCCAAGCAGCATTCCAAAGAATTGCTCTCTCGTCAAAACCAATCGTTCATCACCCCCTTCTCACTTTCCAGTGTAACTACAGGAGACACTCCTGTTCCCTTACATCATCCAGGCACTTCAGCAATCCTTCGAGGTGAAGCATCTTACTGAGTGCATTGCATTTGCTTTGTCTTTGCTTTCAGTTAGCTCAAGGCCCTGACAGTGCCAGCGATCGGGACCAGACCTGGGTTCAAATCCCATGCTGTCTGTAAGGAGTTTGTACATTCTCCCTGTATCTGCATGGGCTTTCTCTGGTTTCCTCCCACCCTTCAAAAAATGTACCAGGGTATTGGTTAATGGGGTGAAGGTGGCCTGTCGAATAATGCAGTCTTCCTCACAATGAAGTCACCAAATGTCAACACCGAAAGAAGAACAACTCCATCTTTCTTTCCCCATTGCTGCTGCCTTTCCTGCTAAAGGCTTCTGCCATTTCTCTTTTTATTTCAGCATTCGAGTATTTGCAGGCTTTTTTTTAAAAATTTCCCACCAGAACATCTAAGTGTAAAATCAAATTCATTGTCCATGGCAGAATTTTACATAGAGAGTGCACTGTTACAACCCAGAACCTCACCCGTGCAAGGATCAACAGATATAAAAATAAACAAGCTGTTGGAAATCTGAAAGAAAGTGCAACACAGTTAGTGTAGTGGTCAACTCATCGCTGCCACAGCGCCAGTGGCCCGGGTTCGAATCCAGTGCTGTCTGCAAGGAGGTTTATTCACTCTCCCCATGTCTGCGAGAGATTTTTCTGTTCTGGTTTCCTCTCACCCTTCGATACACATGGGGTTTGCAGGTTAATTGGGGGTATTTAGGAGACATGGGCTCGTGGTCCGGAAGGGCCTGTTACTGTGCTGCATGTCTAAATTTTTTCAAAAATTTAAATACTAGAAATACTCAAAAGGACAGACAGCTGAGAGAGAGAGAGAGAAAGAAAGAGAGAGAGAGAGAGAGAGAGAGAGTGAGAGGAAAACAGAATTAATGGGCATGTAATTATTACAATGCCTCACACCGCCAATGTACAAATTATGTTTCACCCTTGAAAGAGCTTGGCCTCCAGAAAGTATCGACTTTCATTCATTCTGCTTCCTGTTAATCTTCCTTCAAACAACCAAACACACTGACCGATCAGAGCTGGAGAGCATTTGTAGAAATAATTACACATTCTGATGTGCAAAGAATCCTCTTCATCTCTGGTATCTGTGATGCAATTTGTACACAGGTTCCAGTGACAACTAAGGGTGCAAGAGATACAAAAATAGACTTGGAGTGCAGAAAGCTATTTAGCAGGCCGCACTGCCACAGTAACAAGGGAAAGAGAGTCAATGTTTCAGGTCAATAAGCTCAGTCTTACGATTATGTTTTCAATAGAAAAATCATGAACTGAATTGTGCTGTTTGTAAAGTGTAGGCAAACTCCAGGGTAACGTATGCTCTGCATGTCCAGACTTGCTGATCAATTAGGAAGGAAGCTCCCTCAGCTATCGCCAGGTTCCCCAAGGATTCCCAGGGTAAAATCCACCACCACTCGGATCCAGGGTCTGGGCTGCTGTGAGTTTTAAAACTGCAGTGATTTCACTGGGAATTCTCAATTTGCGGATTAAGAGCCAAAAGGCAGGTGGGGGAAGGGGTTTAGGAGCCAAGCGAGCTTTTAAAAAAAAATTTGTATTGAGTTTGACATAACAATCTATATACAAGATATTAATAAAGCAAGACAAAAAAATATATCACATGAGATTAAAGTAAATGCACAATATGACAAATTTTAAATTCCATTCCTTATTATTAAATGCGATTGATTATTAAAATGATTATGTGTAAATCAGTTAAATATTATTATAACAAATTACATTATAGCTTAATAAAATCTGAAAAAGGTTATTATCTGGGATAATCATAATTAAACCCCATAAATCTACTTATCTAAAAGAAAATAAAACCCTAAAACTAATCCTAATCTAACCTGTCCCTCCAATCAAGGTTACAGGTGAAATACAAAGATGGATCAAGTCGCGACCTCCAGAAGACGGATTTATCTTTAATACTATATTTAATTTTCTTTCTATGCTTAAATACGACATTACATCGTGTGGCCACTGTGCATGAGTTGGTGAGAATTAATCCTTCCATTTCATTAAAACTGCTTGCCTGGCTATCGACATGCTGAGAGCTAGAACTTTCTCTTGAGATGCCGATAAAAGTTCCCTTCTAAATGATTTCAAACATTTCTTGGCGATTTCGGTGTTTTCAGGCTAGACTTCACTCAGAGTTGAGGAAGCTGAATCACTGAATAGGTAAAGATAGACAACATTTTGAATAAAAGAATATGGAGAATGAACAGGAATGGGGAGTGGAGAGCAGGATTTGATTAGCCAGTCGACATTCCTGGACCAAAATGTGTTGCATTATTTCAATTTTAAATCGGGTCTTGAATTTTATTATATGCTCTAAACTAAATTAAATCTTTGATGCCTATTTAAAAACAAAATTGCCTCAGGAACCTCTCATGAAATTTTAATGATTTCAGCATGTAATCCCCTAGGTCACTCTGCTCCAGAAACATCCAAAATATTGTCAGATTCTTTTTTAGATATTTGAATCATACACATATTCCCAACAAGAAATGAGATACAAGATCAATAATAAAATGTCCATAGCGGGCTCTCAAGTTGAAATGACTTTCCAGTGTCAGACTCCTATTTAATGTTGGTGGAGTTACTGAATCAGAATTTATTGTGACGAAAAGTCACAAAATATGTTTTCAGTGGCATTAAAGTGCAAACATTCATATAATATGTAGCGGCAGCTACACTGCTACTGAAAGAACACACAACCAGACGGGTTGAGCTCAGTGAGCAGAAAACTGGTTTATTGCTGGCTGCCGGGCTGGACTTATACTCCCAGCCTGGACCTGGCTGAGAACCGCCCTGGGGGGGGGGGGGGCGCCAATGTCACTCGGGCGTCACGTGGTTCCCCAGCACGGGCTTCTGAGCCCGGTGCTAAGAAGAAGGGGAAATCCCCGACGGCTCCATTTTGGCCGGCTGCCCCGCCACGTGGATTACAAGCGGGGCTGGTTCACCTGCCTAGTGGCATGCCGCCACACAGCTCCACCAGAACCGGCGCCATGTCCTTTTTAGCTGGGCGGCCTCGCTTCTTGGGCTGCGCCACAATCACTGGTTCGTTGGGGTCAAGGTGAGCTGGCTTCAGCCTGTCCACAGTAAACAGCTCCTGCCTGCTGCCTATGTCCAGCGTGCACGTAGACCCTGAATGTTGGACAACCTTGTATGGCCCCTCATAAAATCTCTGCAGAGGTGCTGCGGGCGGGCCCCGCCAAATAAAAATGTACTCTGCGGAGTGCAGCTCACTGGGGACGCAAGATGGCCGTGTGCCATGTCTGGGCGGTAGTGGGGGTGCTAAGGAGTCCAAGTGGGCCCGGAGGTAGGGAAGTAGCTCGTGCGGCGACCGCTGAGGGTTGTGAGGCGCATTGATGAACTCATGGGGCCGTGCCAGCAGTGCGCTGTAGACCAGGTTAGCTGATGACGCCTGCAGATCCTCTTTGGACGTGGAGTGGATGCCCAAGGCAGTTCATCCACCCAGTTGGGACCGGTGAGTCGGGCCATGTGCTGACTTAAGGTGGCGGTGCAGACGCTCGACCAGCCCATTGGCCTGCGGGTGATAGGCCATGGTGCAGTGTAGTTCTATCCCCAACCTGTTGGCAAGCTGTGCCCAGAGCGTAGAGGTGAACTGGGCTCCCCGATTGCTGGTGAGGTGATTTGGAATGCCAAACCAGGCGATCCAACCGTGCAACAGTGCTCAGGAGCAGGAGTCCGTGGAGGCATCTGGATCGCCTGGGGCCAACGAACTGTGAACAGGTAACTGTTGCCCCGGGAAACTGGTAAGGGCCCGACTATGTCCACGTGAATGTGGCTGAACCGTTCCCGGACGTGCTCGAACACTTGCACGGGTGCCCTGGTGTGCCTGTGCACCTTGGACATCTGGCAATGGATGCATGTTCTGGCCCAGCCCATGATCTGCTTCCACAGCCCATGCCAGACGAACCGCTCTGCCACCATACCGACTGTGGACCTGATGGATGAGTGCGAAAGGTTGTGGATGTGATGGAAGACTTACCTGCGCCACTGCTGGGGAACCATTGGCCGCAGGGTGCCCATGGAGACATCACACAGGACAGTGCCTTCACCGCTAGGAGTCGGGAGGTCTCGGAACCGAAGGCCCATGATGGCAGTACTGAAGGCTTGCGCCTCCTCATTGGACTTCTGGTCCCGGGCAAACTGGTCGAAGTCGAGGCCGGGTGTCAGGACGTAGATGGCTGGTCGTGAGAGTACATTGGCGACCACGTTGTCCTTCCCCACCTTGTGCCGAATGTCGGTGGTAAACTCCGACATGAAGGAGAGGTGACGCTGGTGGCGGGTCGACCAGGGATCCTTTGCCATCTCGAGCACCTGAGTGAGGGGTTTATGGTCCGTGAAGATGGTAAGTCCTCCCCTCCAAGAAATAGCGGAAATGCCACACCGCCAGGTGCCCAGTAACTCACAGTCAAAGGCGCTATACTTGCGCTCTGGTGGTTGGAGAAGCCGGCTGAAGAATGCCAGCGGCTTCCATTGTCCATTCACCTGCTGCTCCAGGATAGCGCCAACGGCTGTGGCAGAGGCATCGACGGAGAGCGCCATAAGCAAGTCGGTGTGTGGGTGGGCAAGCATGGTAGCCTTTGTGAGAGCTTACTTGGTGGCCTCGAATGCACTGCAGTCCTCTGGAGTCCAGGTGAACATTTTGTGCTTGGCTGTGATGAGGGCGAATAGTAGCTGCATGATGTACGTGGGTCCTGGGATGAGTCTGTTATAGAAGTTGACCATACCCGCGAACTCCTGCAGCCCCTTGAGGTTGTCCGGGTGTGGGAACTCCTTGATAGCGGCAAACTTCGTAGCGGCATGCTTGGCTCTTTCAGACATGATGGTATGGCCCAGGAACTGCATGGACTCTTTCCCGAACTGGCATTTGGCTGGGTTGATGGTGAGGCTGAAGTCAGCCAGCTGGGAGAAGAGAGCGCGCAGGTGGGCCTTATGTTGCGCCCGATCCCTGCTGGCAATGAGGATGTCATCCAAGTAAATGAAGACGAAATCCAGGTCCCTGCCCACTGAGTCCATGAGGCACTGGAAGGTCTAAGCGGCATTCTTTAGCCCGAACAGCAACTGAAGGAATTCGAACAAGCCGAAGGGGGTGATGATGGTTGTCTTGGGTACGTCCTCAGGGTGCACCAGGATTTGGTGATACCGCGCACCAGGTCAACCTTGGAGAAAACCCTCACACCATGCAGGTTGACAGTAAAGTCCTGGATGTGAGGGATTGGGTAACGGTCAGGAACTGTCATCTCGTCGAGCCGTCGATAGTCACCGCAGGGGCGCCAGCCGCCGGAGGTTTTCGGGACCAGGTGGAGTGGCGAGGCCCATGGGCTGTCGGAGTGCCGAATGATCCCCAGCTCCAGCAGATATGAAAACTCTTCCTTCGCCACCTGGAGTTTGTCAGGTGGGAGCCGATGTCCCTTGGCGTGTACCAGTGGACCCTGGGTGGGGATGTGGTGGAACACCCTGGGGCGCGGTGAGGCAGCAGAGAACTGTGGCCTGAGGACGGACGGGAACTCATCCAGGATTCGCTGGAGCTCGCCTCTGAGCATGCCGATTGTGGCCATCTGCGGCTGCTCTGTGCAGGAGGCAAAAAGGCGAACAGCCTGGAAAGCCTACCAGGCGCCTACCTCAAATGTCCACCAGGAGGCTGTGGGCAAGGAGGAACTTGACACCCAGGATGGCGGTTGGAAGGGACGAGATGGTGAACCTCCACGAGAACTTTCGCCGGTCGATCTGGAAGTGGACTGTCTTGTTCCCATACGTCAGGATCTCTGTTGCATTGGCTGCATGGAGGGGAAGTGCTAGAGGTCAGTTCCTGAACTCGATGGCCATGGTTGGGATGACGCTGATCTGGGTCCCAGTGTTGATGAGGAAGCACCGGCCACTGACCGAGTCCTGCAGGTAGAGGAGGCTGTGTCTTTGGCCAGCCGCCGCAGCCATTAACAGCAGCCGGACTGCTCGTTTCCCTGGAACAAGCAGGGCTGACGACACTTCTGAGCCTTGGTTCCCCAGCACTGGTGGTAGAAGCAGAGGCCCAGAGCGGATGCTGTGCCCCTGGTTATGCTTTTGGTGGCCCCTGCAGGGGCTGGGTGTTCTATCGCAGCACTAGGGGCAGGCTTGGCATGGTCATGCCTGTGCCTTGTGACCTGCTGGATCGCCGAGCCCTCCGGGAATCGCTCGAGCCATAGCACTTGGGCCTTCTGAGTAACTTTCCTCGGGTCAGTAAAGCTCTCTTGGGCCAGTAACGGCCGGATGTCGTCAGGCAGATGGTCAAGGAAAATTCGCTCAAAGAATGGGCAGTTGGTGTCATCACCCATGAGCGCAATCATCTCGTCCATCAGCTCCACCGGGGACCTGTCCCCCAAGGCGTCAAGGTGCAGCATCCAAGCGGCATGCTGACACCTGGATAGTCTGAGGGATCGGGTGAGCACTCGCTTGATGGTCCCGTATTTGTCTTCAGTGGGTGGGTGCTGAACGAGGGGCAGCACACGTTTGGCTGTGGCCTGATCCAGGGCGGCGACCACATGGTAGAATTTCGTCATGTCGGACAAAATCTGGTGGAGGTGAAACTGGGCCTCCACATGGCCAAACCAGGTCTCCGGCTCCTGAACCCAGAAGTCAGGCAGCTTGACGGCTATAGCACTGATACCAGGTTCGCTCATGTTGAGTTCAAAGATGTTTGAACCAGTCAGGGTCACCAATTGTAGCTGCAGCTACACTGCTACTGAAAGAACACAGAACCAGATGGGTTGAGCTCAGTGAGCAGAAAACTGGTTTATTGCTGGCTGCCGGGCTGGACTTATACTCCCAACCCACACCTGGCTGAGAACCGCGCTGGGGGGGGGGGGCCCAATGTCACTCGGACGTCACGTGGTCCCCCAGCGTGGGCTTCTGAGCCCAGTGCTGAGAAGAAGGGGAAACCCCCGACAGCGCCATTTTGGCCAGCTGCCCCACCATGTGGATTATAAGCGGGGCTGGTTCGCCTGCCTAGTGGCATGCCGCCACAAATATTAAAAAATAGAAATAATAATGCATGAAAAGTAAGGCAGCATCTTTGGTTCATTGATTGATGATGTGATACCACTCAAAGAGCTTCCTCAATGCCATGTGATTCTGCCAGTAACTGGTGTTATCGGCAAACTTGTAGAGAGCATTGGAATTGTGTGTGGCCACACTGTCACGGGTGTATAATGAGTAGAGCAGTGGGCTAAGCACGCATCCCACTGCTAGATTTCCCCACACATGTTGGGATTAGTTCTATCCTCTTAGTTTGTGGGAGGATGTCAGATCTCTTTCTGTATCCAGGAAGTCAACAATGTTGAAGCCGAAGTCTCTGAAGATGCTCACGACACAAGTGTATCACACAAGAGACAACACAGGCCTGCTCAGAAGTTGCAGTAGGGGAGAATTTAAAGGCTTGGAGGTAGTAGAGATGGTTATAAATGATCACAGAAACTTTATCAAAGGTCAGAGCAAAACTCATTAGGTTTTTGGAGATTAACATTTATCCTGAAGTATCTTCCAGATGTTTGTCCTCAAATTTTCAAGATTTATTTTTCTTATATTTGAATTGAGTCGTCACTGTTTATACTGGAGCACAAAATGAACAGGGTTTTGTTCTACCACATCACTGAATGGCCGTTTCAAAAGAACCCGAGAGTTTCTTTTTAATATTGTATAGTTTTGCATCTGTGCAACTTTGACAATGTTGAATAGGAAGAATCTCCTGACACTGAAAACTTGCTTCTATTTGAGAGGCAGCTGTGGCCTCTTTTTAGGATTTAGTCCAGAGATATTTTCTAAAATAAATCCCAACAGAAGGTCCCAACCCGAAACATTGACAAACTATTTCTGCCTATGGATATTGCCTGGCCTGTCGAGTTCCTCCAGCAGTTAAATTTAAACATCCAGCATGGTAACAGGCCCTTTCGGCCCATAGTCCATGCCACACAATTGGGCTACAGCCCCGGCACATTTTGAAGGATGGGAGGAAACCAGAGTGCCCGAAGGAAACCCACGCAGATAGGGGGAGATTGTACAAACTCCTCACAGATTCGAACACTGGTCCTGATCGCTGGAGCTGTAATGGCGTTGCGCTGACCGTGCCGCTCTTTGCTCAAGGTTCCAGCATCCACAGCTTTTGTTAACCCTGCTCTTTGAAATATCCAAGCTACTCAGTTTTTTTCAATGAAAAGATAAAATAAGTGAAAATAAATGGCAACATATTGTGCAGAATGACTACATTCCATGAACAAAATTGCCTGGATGCTCTTGGTTATTTTTACAAATTCAGGAGATCTTGCCAAAACCACTGAAGCAAATCTCCTCGCTTAATCTGTACTGATGAATACAAATCCATAGAGTGCTGTTTCACTCGTGCAGTGTCTAAATCTTCTGTTCCCAACACTCCACTTCCAAGTTTAACTTTATTTGATGCACCATTCAACTGACCTGTGGCTCCAGCAGGATTCAATAGAAAGAGAGAATGCAGTTTGAACTTCACTTAGCTTTGCCGTTTTCAGTTGTCGGCGATAGCATATGCACCATGACGCTGTTTCTATCGAAAGTTTAGAGGTGAAAAGATTGTTAGTAACCACATCACATTTGGAAGAAAAGTGATAATATTTCAAGCCTTAATGGTGTGTGACTTGGAGGGGAAATTGTAGCAGTGTTCCCATTTACCTGCTGTTCTCAACCTTCTTGACTGAAGATACCTGGGGCACAGTACCACTTTATTGTGCAAAATCAACGGTGATTGCCTCTTTCATTTCTAGCCTTTAAAATTACCATACGGTCCCCCCACCCCGCCCCTGCAAAATGAAGCAGGAATTACAATGGAAGAAGCCATTGCTGATATACATCGCAAGAACAGTGGTGTAATTAATTTTATGCACGGCTATGATCTGATTTTTTGTGAGACAGTCTATTCTTCAAACACAGCAGGATACCAAATCAGGACAGAGCATATTGAGCAGAGATAAGTTGTTCAATGGGAATCATGTGCTAACAAATTTTGACAATCCTTTTGAGATAGCTCAGCTTTTAATTGTTCATTAGCTGTCTACAGTATAGGGAAAAGCGGAGGAGACGACCTGCAGGGAAGGTGAACACGATGGCGAACGAGTGAGGGGGGCTCTGCGGCGGGGGACCAGTGCACGTAGCGGGCTGATGGCGACTCGAGGCGAGGCACCTGTGGCCTGCTGTCTTGGAGACTCGCACAGGGCTGCAGACTGCTGGAGACTGGCTCAAACTGGCCGGAGGGGTACCAGGTATCAGAACCGAGATGCGGGAGAGTGCCGAAGGATCCCTGACCATGTCAGGGGTTTGGATCCGAAGCTCAGATTACTAATGATTTGGATTGGACTTTGTGAATCTTGAATCTCAGGCCAATGCTCGGTGACAAAATTATCCCTGCATTTTGATGGAGTCAGAAATATTTCAGAGACTGGGGAACGCATGAAAGAAATGGAATCAAATGCACGGCTCAAGCCAAAATTAACTGCAGAATGCTTGCATTGTGCTGTCAGTGGCCAGACTGATAATGCCCATGAGCCAACCATAGTGACGGGAATAAAGAAAACATACATGCTACCCAGATACAAGTGAAAAGAATCATAAAAATACAAATCATTCTCACTTACCATTTTAAATACATATTATATTTAAAAATAAGAGTGAAAAATAAATTGCAAAACTCATTCAGACAAGTGAAAGGCTTTCTATTGCAAGGTTGCCACCAGGACAAACGGGCTTGAGTTACAAGGAGGAGGTAGGTAGGCTTGGACTTTTCTCTCTGGAGAGGAGGAGGCTGAGGGGTTATGCTTTGAGACACGTAAAATCAAGAGGGGCTTTGCTAATGTAAATCAGTGGCTTTCAAACTGCCCCCACCCTCCTAAATTCACATTCCACCTTAAGCAATCCCTATGCCATAAGTGCTCTGTGATTAGTAAGGGATGGCTTGAGGTGTCGTGTGGGTGGGAAGGGAAGGTTAAGAATCACTGCTCTAGACCCTATCGTTACGGAAATATTTTGCTTGAGAAAAATTGTCATTTGCCCATTTCCTTTGGAGTTATGAAGCCGTGCACATAACGAGTCCATCAGGTACGATTAAAACAGTGGTTTTCAAACCTTTTTCTTTCCCCTCACATACCACCTGAAGTAATCCCTTACTAATCACAGAGCACTTACGACATAGGGATTGCTTAAAGGTGGAATGTGAGTTTATGGGGACAGATTGAAAACCACTGATTGAAATAGTCATCATTTCCTCCACGCCACCCCCCACCCCCCCACCCCAGCTAGAGGAGTCTAAAACTAGAAGGCATAGGTTCAATGTGAGAAGGGAAAGATTTAAAAGGGATGGGAGGGGCAACTTTGTCACACAGAAGGTGGTGACTAATATAGAACGAGCTGCCAAAAGAAGTCAAAAGGCAGGTTCAGATACAACATTTAAGAGATTTTGGCAGGGACACGGACAGGAAAGGTTTTGAAGGATATGAACCAAATGCAAGCATAGGACTAGCTTAGATAGTTGACCCTGTTTCTGTACAGTAGTTTTATCCCAAACATTGTTTTAAATATATAGAAAAGCACACCTCGACTTTCCCTTCTCCTTTATCCAACAAGTCCTTCTCTTTCTAGAATCTATCCATTTACCCACAAATCTATCGATGCAAATTGCTTCTTTTAAATTTAGATATACAAACTTTTGGTTTACAAGCCTGTGCCACCCAATTACACCCCCTGTACGCTGTGAATGGTTGGGGGGGGTGGGGGGGGGGGAGAACTGGAGCACCCAGAGGAATCCTACGCAGACATGGGGTTAACGTACAAACTCCCTTAAAAATAACATCAGATTCAAACCCTGGCCCCAATTGCTGATGTTGTAATAGCATTGCACTTAACCATCATTTATACCTCATCTACTCTAACCCAACAACCTCCACCATAAGGAATAAGGGTAACAAATTTATAGGAACATCCTCTCCAAGCCCCGTACTATCCCACCTGGAACCATATCACAGTTCATTCATTATTGTCGAGTCTAAATCCCAGAGGTCCCAACCCAACAGTACTGCAGGACTGAAAGTATTGCAGCAGTTCAAAGCAGCCACACAGCACCTTCTACAGGAGAGTTAGGAATGAACAATAAATGTGGGCTTCACCAATAATATGACCATTTTTCAGAGATCTTAAATTACAGCTGTCCTCCTCACCCCAGCTAATGTAATAATCTGTAATTTCAGCACCTTTTTCATTTTCACATTTAGACATTTCAAAGTGGACCAAAACAAACAACAATGGAGATGTCAAGTGGGACCAAGGGCTTCATCGCAGAGTTGGCTGTCGTGGGTGGTCACATTAAAGAGTGGATAGCAATCTCGGCAGTTTAGTGGTTCACTTCAATGCCTGGTCACCATTCTATTTGTCACTGGAAATGTGTCTGCACCTATTCTGTCCCTCAAATGTAAAATGTTATCAGTTTCCCCTTAACACACATCATGCAAAAACTGTATGTATGATGTCCCCCAAAGTGAAATCAATGATTGGTCCTAAAAATGTTAAACCTGCACTGGCTTTAAAAAAACAAACAAACGTGGCCCTTTCCAGTAGTGGAAGTTCTCAAAAAATATTTGCAAATTCAGAACAGAATTCATCGGTCGACACACTAGTCCTTAATATTCTAAAAGACGCACAATTTCCAATGGTACACACTGGAGCCTGAACATGGCCAATTTTAAGCTCTGCTTGCTTCGTTTCTCTCTTCCCCCCCCCCCCCTCCCCCCCAAACAAGGACCCCATCCACTGGTGCATGCACAGGACATTGACAATTTCAAGCAATGCACACATTGATATTCTGTCCACCGAACTGATGCCAAGCCTTCCAAACATAGACACATCCCAGCAGTGTGCAAACTGATGCTTTGTCCTCAGAACATGAACATTGTTTAGCAATGTTTCGACTGGTGACCAGTGCCTTGAACAGGACAGTTTTAAGCACAAGACAGATTCAAGCAATATGCACACTGGTGTCATGCTCCCCACCCACAAGGTGTCAGCACATTAATAATCTGTTTTCCAAACTCTCAACAGTTTCCAACTGAGATTTTAATCTCCCAAACACTGACATTTGCTAGCAGTGTGTTCTGATGAATGGAGTTTAAAATGTCAGGCCATGCATTTGGGTAGAAGGTATCAAAAAGCAGACTAGGATTTAGATGGAGAGAGACGGCAAATGAATGGGAGGTTGTAGAGATCTCTGGTCTTGAACACGAATCAAAAAACAGGTACAACTGATCAGGAAGTAAATGGCAGACTGTGATGAGGACAAGTTTGGAGGGTCCACAAAAGTGACCAGTTTGAACACTGTTCAATCACAAACAAGGATTGTTACTTACAGGCAGGGGAGAAAATAAATTGCAACAGGGATTATATTCAGACACAAAAAAAAGAAACTACACACGTTTCATGTGGATTGGATGCAGTTAAACAACGATACTCGCTACTCCTGACGAACCGCTACTAATCACGGTTCTCACAGCTAAACGTGAGGAGGAAACAAACCATATTTGCCATTCCTCCCTCATTGCCAGGCACGGCACCCTGATTACACTGATAATAACGGATAAGGCACAGCAGTCCTTTCAAGGTATGCACCACAATACTGTAGCCTCCACCCCCCTCTCTTTACTAGATCACACCTTACAATTGGTTCACCAGCATCATCCATGGCTTGTAACTTGGAGTGGAGCTTGAGTTTGTTCCCAGGGGAAGAGAGAGCAGCTCCACGTGGTGGGCTTCACGCTGCAGCTCCACGTGGTGGGCTTCACGCTGCAGCTCCACGTGGTGGGCTTCACGCTGCAGCTCCACGTGGTGGGCTTCACGCTGCAGCTCCACGTGGTGGGCTTCACGCTGCAGCTCCACGTGGTGGGCTTCACGCTGCAGCTCCACGTGGTGGGCTTCACGCTGCAGCTCCACGTGGTGGGCTTCACGCTGCAGCTCCACGTGGTGGGCTTCACGCTGCAGCTCCACGTGGTGGGCTTCACGCTGCAGCTCCACGTGGTGGGCTTCACGCTGCAGCTCCACGTGGTGGGCTTCACGCTGCAGCTCCACGTGGTGGGCTTCACGCTGCAGCTCCACGTGGTGGGCTTCACGCTGCAGCTCCACGTGGTGGGCTTCACGCTGCAGCTCCACGTGGTGGGCTTCACGCTGCAGCTCCACGTGGTGGGCTTCACGCTGCAGCTCCACGTGGTGGGCTTCACGCTGCAGCTCCACGTGGTGGGCTTCACGCTGCAGCGCCACGTGGTGGGCTTCACGCTGCAGCGCCACGTGATGGGCTTCACGCTGCATCTGGCTGGAGGGGGGGCGGCTTAGGTATGCCCAAATGAGGCAAGATACTCAAGAGAGCTAATGATAAGGAGTGTCCTCACCTGTGGGTGGGCTAACCTTGATTGACATGTCTGGTCAGATGACCCTCGAGGAGCAAGCACATTTAAATTCCTTTATTTGGATCAGTTTTTTTTTCCTACCTGTTGGATAATACATGTTGTCCTTTAATACTCCTTCAATTACCCAGCCACGCCTGGAGTATTGTATTGAGTTTTTAGTCCCTTTATACAAGGATATTCTGATTTGGGAAGCGGTCCAGAGGTTCGTTTGGATAATCCCTGGCATGAGGGGATGGTCCTATCATGAGTGGTGAGAGAATATGGATTTGCATTCCTTGGAGCTTAAAAGCAGGGTGATCTTATTGTAACCCCCAAATCAGGGTGGATCTTGCAATGTTCTCACAAGAGGGAGAGTCTCAAACAAGGAGAGTGTAACAAGTGGGCAGTCACTTAAAATTGTGGTGCATAGGAATTCCCCTTTGTGGGCACATTAAGATGCTGTTCCGTACACAGGTCTCAGGAGGATTGGCAGCGATATTCAATCTTGCACCCACAGATGTTTTTTTCCAAGGATGAACATGCAGTGATCCCAAAGCAAGGGTCCAGCAGGGGGCGCACACTGATGTGTATTGCCAGCGCTGCAACTGATTCTATGCTCCAAACGACTGGGAGGGGGGGTGAGGGAGGGTAGGGGTGGGGGGCAGTGCAAATACTCTGGAGCCCACACACAGACAGAACTCCACACACTAATGCTCCATCCAATAAACGTGGATAGCTTCCAGTAGTATACATACTGTTGTTTAGCCTTCCCCGAAATTTGGACAATTTCCAGTAGTGCACAGAGTGATACTCTGTTCCCCGAATTTATACCGCTTTCGGCAATAGTGCACGCTGAGATGCTGCTCTCTAATCAATGGCAGCTTCCAGTATTGGAAGCACCAACTCTTTCCAACAGCTTCTGAAGTGAGGCACTTCCCCGACACCCCCCACCACCTCCCTCAAATGCTGACTCTCTCCGAGAGTATTATACATACTGATGACACTAAAATGTTGCTTCCTGAACACTTTTGGGTGTATTTTCAGGATTTTGGTATTATACATACTGATGACACTAAAATGTTGCTTCCTGAACACTTTTGGGTGTATTTTCAGGATTTTGGGCTACTGATCGCAAAAATCAATGCTTACAGAGCGAGCATAAATGGTGTTCAGCTAATCAGAGATTGAAGCATCACAGCCATTTAGGGTTTGCCTTGTAGGATGTAATGGGCTGCACAGCCTGCCATTGTTGGCATATATTTGATTCTGCTTCTAAATTCATTGATTTCTTGCAGGGAAATCGTTCGTTCTTATCCAGCCTGGCCTGTAAGTGACTCCAGACCTAGCAATATGACTAAACCTCAACAGTTTGCTGCAATGACCCATGAAGACCCTTCAAGGCACAGGGTAATTAGGAATGGTTAGCAATATCTGTGTCATGTGCATTAATTACCAGAATGGCAATTTACAGTAATAACTTCACAGAATCCTTCAATAGTTAAATCAATTCGAACACTAAAATAATGAGCAAACAAGTGTTTCAAAGTTCATTTGTTGACATCACTGATGGGCAACGTCAACATTTATGAAAAAAAACACGTGATCTAGAATCATGACTTTGTACATTTGCTGGTTCTACCTCAGTATATTATTTTGAAGTAATTAGCATATATTTACTGACTCGTTGCCTTCTGCCAGTGAATCAGGAGTTCTGTTCTCCCACATAATTTGCTAAATTGTACACATTGTTCCAGAATTTGATAAGTTCTAATTTCTTGATAGTTATTCAAACAACCTGGAATTAACTGAATGCTTTTATATATAAATTGTTTGAGTAAATTCACTGACATGAAGGAGCATTACAAAAAGCAGCTTACAAAAAAAAAAGGGTCTGCCAGCATTATCCAAGAATATTTATGTTGAAGGTCAAGTACAGATCCGGTGGTCAAAGCAGCCCGACCACACAGTTGCAAAGCATTCTGGGTGGAGTGTTCCGCAACCTTCTAATTAATGAACATGATGCTCGTTCTCGTGTGCCAATCACTGCTGGGCCTGGAATTTGTACACCCATGCAAGAATTTTATTTCACCACAAATAATATGATTATTATAGTAGCAGCAGAAGGACAGCTTCTTCCTCTCTGCTGTCAGATTTCTGAGTGAACAGACATTGTCTTTTTCTTGCACTATCTTTATTTATTTTGTAAGGTGGTTTATATCAATGTTTGCACTGTGGCGCTGCTAGAAAACATCAAATTTCGTGACATGTTCATGACAATAAATTCTGATTCTGAAAATGTTTTTCCCCCCACAGACAAGAGCAGCTTATCCAGCTGCAACTACAGAGAACTTATTAATAATTCTTTCTCATGTGTTCATAACATCAGTGAAGCTTCAGCTGCAGCAGGTGATCGTTTTGCTTTTGAGTCTAAAGGCTGCAGGATCATATTTTACTCCAGAGCACAAAATCTAAGATGATAGTCCAATGTGGTAAATGGTGGGGGTGGGGGGGCGGTGTAACGTCTTCTTTTGGGTGAACGGTGGAAAAAAATTTCAACGGCACTACTTTAAGTAAGAGCAGTTGTCCGATGGGAGCTTGCAGCACACAATTCAGTTGCTGCATTTTCTTTCAATGCAGCCAGTGACTGACAATGCAACTATTTCTGTGGCATATTTGTGGACATCCTAAGCTTTGCCTTCTTTTTCACTCACCACTGACTAACATTGGCCATTCAACGTCGTTAGAGACCAACTACAGTGTGAATATCTCCTCCGAGATCAGCAAACCAAACAGAATGAATCACTTGCATATCCATATTAAAGTGCATTTGCCCCACCTAAAATAATTTGAAGGTGACAATATTGTTATAGGATTTTCATTGGTTTTAATTGAAAATCAAATGAAAGGGCGGCATGGTTAGTGTAACTCTGATAAACAGCCAGTCATCGGGAATGGGGTTCGAATCCTGCACTATCTGTAAGGAGTTTCTATGTTCTCCCTGTGTCTGCGTGGGTTTCCTCTGGGTACTCCAGTTTCTTCCCACCGCTCTAAAGGTACTGGGCATTGTAGGTCAATTGGGTGGCAATGGGCTTATGGGCCAAAAGGGCCTGTTACCATGCTGTATGTCTAAATTTAAAATATTTTCTTTGTATGCCCCACCGTTGAGGACTACGGCATCAAAGGATGGGATTTAGGTGAGCCCAACACATACTACAGTAAATTTCCAGTTATCTGGAATTCAAGCCTCAAGCAACCAGCAAAAAATTTAAAAAATTGCGGAAAATAGGTTAAAAAAAAAATGAAAGTTTAAAATTGGGAGCCCCTCAAGCGGCAAAATCGCTTCTCCAGCATCTACCAATCCCCATAGGTGCCGGATATTGGGAGTTTTACTGTCATGGAATGAAAAAGCTTTTCAAAACTCTTTCTTGAGTCGAGACAAAAGAAAACTCAAATGACCTGAACTATTAAATCGATTTTTACTTTCCACAGATGCTGCCTGACCTGCAGAGTGTTTGCATCATACTCTGGTTTTGTTGCACATTGTGAGGTCCAGGGCTGCGCTGATCCAGCTGCAAGCTTTGCATCACTGTTGGAGAAGCAGAATCATTTCCATGAAGCTGACACCTGCACAATCAATATAAGCAAAATAATTGACTTTCCATGTGTCATACCTTACTATAAATGGACATTGCATCAGCAAGTGATTTCAGTGGTCAGAATGCCGGTGGAGAGACCAGGTCTGGAGTTCCAGACCATGACTCAGTGTGGAGGCTTTGGCTTGGATGCTTTCAGAGGAGTATTTGTGCTCAGCCACCGACTACTCACACACCCTGATGAATCAGAATTTAATATCATGAACATGTCACAACATTTGTTTTGCAGCAGGCACCACGGTGCAAATATCTTTTTTTATAAATGACATTCCAAAATTAAATAGTGCAAAGAATAGGAGAAAATGAGGTAACATCTGTGGCCATTCAGAAATCTAATGTATTACAAGCTGCGGTTTTGTTTAGTGGATTTATTTTATGGGTTAAAACAGGCTGTAAAACATTCACAGACAGGGTGCACTGTTAACTACAACCCATAAACAAAATTAATGCTTTGGAAGAGGACAATGGCTGTTTATACAAGGAAAATAGATGGGACTCTTCCAAAGAGTTACATGATTATGATCATGTACTGGGACACAGATTTTATTATTGATCAGCCAGTCATCTGATCAAATACAAAAGTGGAATGGCTCTGTGGAAGGAAAATAATGATGATTCTCCTTTTCAGGGAATTATTGTATCACCTGGACCACTGTAATGGTCATTTTGATGAACTCATATTTGGGTAAAGGAAGCAGGAGGATTCCTGCATTTGGACGTGACTATTCCGACCGTCATTTCATCTGACCCGTGCCTGAGCTTTGGAAGCATTGTGGAAGTCACACATTTTGTTTCCCCTACGCAAGGAAGAGAGGAGTTGTGACTATCATTCAAATGAAAGGACATTTCTCTGGAAGCAACTCAACAAGGATTTGTGAGTTTTTGGCCATCTTGATCACACAATCTCTCTCTTGCCTCTTTCGTTATTACTTCTGTACCACAGTTTAAAAGTTTGAGTTTCAATACAGGGTTTCTAAGATTGAACTTTGAATTGACTTTCCAGAATTGTGCCTAAGCTGTGATGATTTGGTTAACACCCTGTGGTGAATGTCTGCCAAGCTGCCTGACTCCCCTCTGGCGAGCCTTGCTGTACTAACATTGGTTGTGCATTATCTCTACTGTTAAGGATACTCCCCTTGGGTATAACTGTGTATGCACCTACTGTCTTTCATTATTGTACCGAGTTTCTGCTAATAAAAGCCATGATTATTGTTTGATCACCTCGTCTTTGTCTACTTCATCAACTGGCACTTCAATTTTATTAGCAGAAATTGATGCAGCCCTCAAGCCAGAGCAGCTAATAATTGACCAGTCTGCCCCGAGGGCCAGAGAAATTTTCAACCACTGGATTGCTTGTTTCAATTACTACATGGTTCGAAACAACGTGGTCGACGAGGCGATACAGTGGGGCCACCTGAACTCTCTGCTGGGTGAGGTCCCTTTCACCGTAACGCAAGGAGCTACCACTCTGGCTCTAACCCAGGAACGTCTGTCTGCTTACTATGCAGTGCCACGGAACGTGGTGTTTGCTCGACACCAGTTGCTGACTAGACACCAGAAACCCGGGGAAAGTGATGCTGTCTATGCACTGGCCCTCGACTCACTGGCAAACGAATGTGATGTCAGGGCAGTCGATGTGCAACAACACCGCAATGCCTTGAAGCTGGC
This sequence comes from Narcine bancroftii, assembly GCF_036971445.1. NCBI lineage: Eukaryota > Metazoa > Chordata > Chondrichthyes > Torpediniformes > Narcinidae > Narcine > Narcine bancroftii. The sequence goes on along the minus strand of NC_091482.1, from coordinate 17,245,369 downwards.
TGCTTTTGTCAATGAGATTGACTCCAGTTACATCCGACAGAGGCTGCTGGAGACACAGCCTTTAACCTATGACCAGACAGTCACTCTAGCCAAAACAGAGAAGTGCCATGCGGTCCAGTGAAATGCTAGAAACTGAAAAGGAAACATCTAGAAGTGCTGGAACCCCGAAGGAAAGAAAAAGGCGAACTCCTGAAAAATGCTACTTTTGTGATAAGAGCTGGCACCCCAGACAGAAGTGCCCGGCTCGATTTGTTACCTGCAGCTATTGTGGGAAACTCGGCCACTTCACTAAAGTGTGTAAGGCAAAAAGTACTCCCACTGATAAGAAGAAGAAGAGAAGCACCAAGAAAATGTGTCTTGGAGCTGCAGGAATGGAAGACAACTGTGAAAAGGGGGAATCTTCAGACGGGCAGGCTGAATCGACTTCAAGTGATGGCGAGGTGAGATCCCTTGTAATAGCTCAATTGACTGTAAAGCTTCGGGAATGTTACGGACTGGAACGGTCGACTATGAAAGGGGAGGTGAATGGTGAGACTCTTGATTGTCTAATAGACTCGGGGAGTACTGACAGCTATATCCATGAGAGAGTTGCCAGAGCCTTAAATTTGCGGAGATATCCAGCGAACCGAAAGATATCGATGGCTTGTAGTGATCTTACAAAAACCGTATGGGACAAGTGTAGAGTTACTTTAAATTTGCAGTGACATTGCCTTGCTGATGTGTGGCTCTTTATTATGCCAGAGCTCTGCGCCCGTGTTACTTGGGTTAAATATTCAATCTCAGATGAACAATGTAGTGTTAAATTTCGGTGGGCCACTACCCACACTTACCATTCCCTGCGCTAGTTACTCCGGTCTATCTGCATTAAAGATCAAAGTTCCTTCTCTTTTCAGTGATTTATCCCGTGAGTGTCAGCTGATTGCCACTAAGAGCCGTTCTTACAGCAAAGAGGATCGTGAGTTTATCAAAGCGGAGACCAGAGACTGCATAAAGAGGGAGTAATTGAACCTAGTAAGAGTCCAAGGCAAGCCCAAGTGGTAGTCGGAAAAAATCACACTAAGACATGACTGGCTATTGACTACAGCCAGACAATCAACCATTACACGAACCTGGATGTATACCCCCTGCCACGCATCAATGAAATTATTAATCAGATAGCGCAATACAAAGTGTACTCCACTATCGACCTCAAAGCAGCTTATCACCAAATCCCCATTAAGAAAAGGGAATGCCCCTATACGGCTTTTGAGGCTGATGGGGGGTTATACCAGTTTAAAAGGGTACCTTATGGGGTCACTAATGGTGTGTCTGTGTTTCAGAGGGAAATGGCTAAGATTGTTAGGACGTATAGTTACAGGGTACATTTCCCTATCTGGATAATGTCACTATCTGTGGGGAAAAAAAACTCAACCTTACATTTAATAAGGCAAATGTGTGTTCAGTGCGACAGAGCTACCCATTCTGGGCTACATTGTCCGCAAGGGTGAAATCTGCCCTGACTCGTAAAGAATGGCTCCCCTTAAGAAGCTACCACCCACAAACTCAGCAAAAGCCCTTAAAAGGTGTATGGGATTCTTTTCCTACTACTGCAAATGGGTTCGGGACTATGCCACGAAGGCACACCCCCTGTTTGACACTGAACTTTTCTTCTCTCTCCAGTGGCCTTGAAGGCTTTCGAGAGAATTAAAGCTGATATTGCAAAAGCTGCACTCTCGTCCATTGACGAGGATGTCCCATTCCAGGTCCCATTATACTTCAGGTTCCTGAAGTATAGCCACTGACGAGCCATGATTGCATTCACATGGAGGCCCCAGGACAAATCCTCGGAGATGTTGACACCCAGGAATTTGAAGTTCTTGACCTTCTCCGCTGTTGACCCTCGATGAGGACTGATTCATGTACTCCTGATATCCTTCTGTCCACAATCAGTTCCTTAGTTTTGCCGTTGTTGAGTGCAAGGCTGTTGTTGCAACACCTCTCAACGAGCTGATCAATCTCCCTCCTGCTTGCTTCCTCATTGCCATCTGTGATTCTGCTGACAACCTTTGGTAAATTTGTAGACAGCATCTGAATTGGGCCTAGTCATAGGTGTGGATTGAGTAGAGGGAGGTGGATTAAGGAATAGTGTCCCTACTTTGCACTGGTACCGACTATCCATCCTGCTAATTTATGCAGATCCTTTTCCTCAGGGGAAGCCAAAGGTATTTTTCCATCAGTTTCACAGTCCATGGATATTTTGCAGCTGATGCTTAGCATAAGCTGTATAATTGTTGCACAAAAAGTAAATTAGTTTGACAGAAATTACACTTAATTGGCTTAAAGATTTTCTGCCATTTGTTTTCAAACGAAGCTTTCCAGAGATTGCATATTTTGTAAGTCACGATATGCATTCAAGCTAGAAACTGCTGGTGAGTGGGAGAGCGATTTATTTATAATTAAAATGATGCGTGAGTATTGCTGGCAGCTCCTCTACAAATAATTTTTCCCTTTGCCCATTATTCTTTCCCCCCCCCATCCCTTACCATCTGCTTTCCATAGTCTCAATTGTCACAGAGTTACACACCACAAACAGCACGCCACATCCATCAAGGAGCCATCTGTACTAATTTACCAGCATTCAGTTCATAGTCTTCCATGCATTAGCATTTCAAGTACCCAGCTAGATACTTAAGTGTCCAGAGATTACCTGCCTCTATAACTCCCCAATGCAGTTGTTCCAGATTCCACCCTCTCTCTGAATGAGGACATTCTTTCTCCATTTTTGCTCTAAACCTCTTCCCCCCCTCATCTTAAAACTGGTCTTTGGGGTTCTGTCACTTCTGCAACAAAGAAAATATTTTCTACCATTTACTCCAAGCCCAACACCATAACTTTTATTTCCCACCTTTATCAGGTCTTCCCACACCTCCTCTGCTCAAAGAAAGACATTCAGGCCTGTCCAGCTAAAACATACCATCCTAAGCAATATCCTGGCAAACCTCCTCTGCACCCTCTCCAGCTTTCCTATAGCGTGGCACCTGTACACATTACTCCAACTGTGGAATAACCAAAATTGTACCACAACCTCCCTGGTGTTATACTCTATGCCCTGACTCACCAAACATGCATCTTCTTCACCACCTTATCTAGGTAGCATGTTGCTACCTTCAGGGATGCTTGGACTTGTACACCAAGATACCTCTGAGTTCCTCAATACCTTCTAAGGTCCTACAATTCACTGTGTATTTCTTCCCCTTAATAATCCTCCCAGAGTGAATCACCTCACACTCATCAAGATTAAATTCCATTTGCTGTTGCTCTACCCATTTTACCAATGGATCAATATCTTTCCATGGCCTCATTCTCAACAACCCTGGAGATCAAATTGTCTTCAAACTTACCATTCATATCCAAATTGTTCATGTAGATAACAGCAGCAAAGGTTTCATCATTGATCCCGATGGTATACCACTGGTCACAGTTTCCAGTCATGAAAACAACTCTTCATTACCCGCTGCCCCCTATTCTAGACCAATGCTGTTTTCATCAGAACACTGACCTTATGCTGGGGTGCATTTCTGTCCAATCTCCAAATGTGTCACAATTTTATCTCTCCTGACCCAAGCAATTTTGCCTACTTGCCTCTCTACCTCATATTCGTAGCTAAATTAGTCTTCCTTATTTACATAATTAAGAAACCTGTCCTTAAAGCAAGACTTAAAAACATGTAAACAGGGTCAGCAAAACTTCATGCTTGTTGCCAAGCTAACTTCACCAGCAATATTACCATATTTTCTATTTTTTTGGTAGGATACTTTACAGATAATTAATTACATACATCATAAGGGGCAAACTCTTCTTCCTTTAAGGAAAATTGTCACTGAACTCCACTTGTTTAATCAAAAATAAATGTCAACATTTCATAATTATACCAAAATAAAGCTATCTGTCCAAATGTTTCAATCATCCCCAAGGGATTTTGCTGAATATTATAAATAGGATTCTGCCCATAGAAAAGGTCATATGAATGGTGTAATACCTTCCTGTCACAGAAGATTTTATTTAATTTTGCCACATTTATCCCACTGTTGTATCAATTCTGTTTTATCTTTACTTCATAACAATTACAGCACGGAAACAGGCCATTAGGCCCTTCTAGTCCGCACCGAACCAAACACCCCTTTCTCGTCTCACCTCCCTGCACAATGCCCATAACCCTCCATCTTCTTCTCATCCATATACCTGTCCAACCTTTTCTTAAATAATACAATTGACTCCGCCGCCACTATTTCTCCCGGAAGATCATTCCACACGGCTACCACTCTCTGAATAAAGAAGTTCCCCCTCATGTTACCTCTAAACCTCTGCCCCTTAATTCTTAACTCATGTCCTCTTGTTTTAATCTTTCCTCCTCTTAACGGAAATAGTCTATCCACATCCACTCTGTCTATCCCTTTCATAATCTTAAATACTTCTATCAAATCCCCTCTCAACCTTCTACGCTCCAAAGAATAAAGACCTAATCTGTCCAATCTCTCCCTATACTCTAGATGCTTAAACTCACAAGATAAAGGAGCAGAAGTAAGCCCATTGGCCCTTCAGTCTGCCCCGTCATTCTAATCATGAGCTGATCCATCCACTCACTCTGCCCTACTCCTCGGCATTCTCCTTGTAACCCTTGATGCCCTGACTAATCAAATATCTGTCAATCCCTGCCTTAAATACACTCAACTTCCACGGCTGCCTGTGGCAACACGACCCTAATGGAGATTAGATTGGTGGTAGAGAAGCTGTAGAGACAGTAAACAGATCAACTTCATACCCACTCCAAGCTGGCTGTCAGCAATTTTTAAACAAACAGGAAGCCAGGTCAGTGGGTTTGTCTAAAAGCCCAAGCAGTGTGAAGCAGAGATGCTCACCCACTTTGTCCAAATCCAAGTCAAGAGTCACATAAATCAGTAAAATTTCACTCAAGCACTCTGGAATTTTGTTTGTGGAAAGGAAAACAAACGAGGAGTTTGTTAAAGCTCGATATACCCTGGCTAACTTTTAGCTCTGGACTTCATTGAAACTTTAAAATGTGAGAAAATTGTAGCAGCTGGGGACTAAATTTAAAGCAACAGCAAAAAGATAATAGTACCTAGATTGCTGAGACACGTGCAAATTGCCACAGGTTCAATAAGATTAGGGTGTGGCTTAAAGATTGGTGTGGGTGCAGTGGGTTTGAATTCATGGAATTCTGACACCAGTATTGGGGAAGGAGGCTGTTCCAATGGGGGCGGGCTCCATTTGAACTATGCTGGGACCAGAATCACAGAACTAGGGCTGTGGGTAGCACTTCTAACCAATTGGATTGGATTCAAGACCAGAAAAGTACGGATAAAGCAAAAACCAAGGAGAGGCTGGTGAATTCTCCAGAATAAACAAAATAGGACAGAAATTTTAAAAAGAGATAAGAATTTAACCTCTGGCAACATGGAGACAAATGTGGGAAGGACTGAAGATGTTGCATTCAAGGTCAGCACTTGGCAGGTGTGACGCTGTAGTTAAACAGAGAGAAAAAAAATCACAGCTGGAAGCCAAACATCCAAGAATACACGTATGGTGATACGACCACAAGCCTAATGCAGGGGACGATCTCTGTACCTGCAGGAAAACCACCTAAGGACTGACTCCACCAGGCCGGCTGTCAATCAGCCGACCCGAATATAGGCCTGAGCCGGCCCCTCCCGAGCCAGTCACTCGGGAACCACCACAGCTGAAACTGGTGTGTACAGACTTTTAGCAGAATACAGCCTGTAGTACAGTCTTTTGAGTTTTGTGTCTGCTTGCTGCTACCACAGCACGTCTCAACATGTCCCATCAAAAAGACAGGCAGATGGGCAAAGGGGGACGGGTGGGTCTGTTGGTAATAAATGAAATCAAATTCTTAGCGAGAAGAAATGTAGAATCCTTGAGCTAGAGTTGCAAAACTGCAAGGATAAAGACCCTGATGGGCATTATACACAGGCCTGCAAATAGCAGCCAGGATGTGGGGGTACAAATTACAACAGGAGTTAGAGAAGGCATGCCAGAAAGGCAATGTTGTGTTGGTCATGGATTTGGATTTATTGTCAGAGTACATATATGATGTCACATACAATCCTGAGATTCTCTTTTATCCCTGTGAGCGTGTCAGAATCACCACGAATTGGTAGTGCAAAACAAAGTTTACCTGTTTACGCTGTGTACAAAGAACTGTAAACCAATAACAAATGTAAACAAACTGACTGTGCCATACAGAGAGAACAAAAAGAAAATCAAAGAAGTGCCCAGGCAAGAGTCCTTAAATGAGTCTCTGATTGAGTTTGTGGTTGAGAAGTCTGATGGTGGAGGGGTAGCAGCTGTTCCTGAACTTGATGGTGTGAGTCTTGGGGCACCTCTACCTCTTTCCTGTTGGAAGCAGCGAAAACAGAGCGTGTACTAGGTGATGTGACTTCCGAATAAGTTTCAGACAGGGAGGTGACATGACCCTCCATAATGTCCCAGATAGAGAGGCCATGTGTTCCTCCGCAATCCACACATAAATAGGGTGACATCCACCTTCAAGCACCTTCTTCTAAGTCATTGTAACTAGACTCCCTTCTGCCTTTTAACTCTCAAATTTCTGGTATGTTGCTGGTGTCTTCCACAGTGAAGATTGTTGCAAAATACCTATTTAGTTCATCCACGATTTCTTTGTTCCTCATTAGCCCTTCTCCAGGATCATTTTCCAGTGTTCTGAGGTCCATTCTTGTCTCCCTTTTAAATTTTTTTTTGTGTGCGTGCTCACTCTCTCTCTCACACACACACACACACACACACGCACACGCACACGCACACACACACACAGTGGAGGGTCATGTCATCTCCCTGTCTGAAACTTATTTGGAAGTCACATCACCTGCCAATCAAGGTCGGACTCCAGCCACCCATTAGTGCACCCCTTACCACTGGCTCATTTAAATATCTCGGAGTCAGATGCCTAGCTCAGAACAGCCTAAAACAGTGGTTTTCAAACTGCCCCCAAAACTCACATTCCACCTTAAGCAATCACAATGCCTTAAATGATCTGTGATTAGTAAGGGATTGCTTAAGGTGGTTGTGAGTGGAAAGAAAAAGGTTTGAAAACCACTGTTTTAATCATACCCAATTGACTCGTGATGCACACGATTTAATAACTCGAAAGAAAATGGGCCAACGACAATTTTTCTCAAGCAAAAATATTACTAACAATTGGGCCTAGAGCAGTGGTTCTCAACCTTCTTTTCCCACTCACAAGGTGAGTGGTGTTAAGCAAGGTGTTCCTCTGCAATCCCTTGCCAATCACTTGTGATTGCTCAAGGTGGTATATGAGTTTACAGGGGGCAGTTTGAAAATCCCTGGTATAAAACATTGATGCACACCACATTTCTCTCTATCTGCCTCTTGGTCCAACTCTATCTGCCTCTTGGTCCAAGATCTGGCCATTGCTCCATGCCAGATCACTACTGTGGACATCACTGGAGGAGTTGTGGGTAAGGAGTGCATTGCACTTAAGTTGAGCTGCAGCTCTGTGATAGATCAGTGCTTGCAGACAGCTGCACCCCTTTCGGTACAGAGAATCAGGAATGTCTATATAATGTCTATATAATGTCTATATAATCTATATAATGCGAATGTCTATATAATTGTTTGTCTCCCATGTGTTCAATAAAGTTACCTTTCATTGTAATACTTGTGTCCAGACTTGCCTCTCTGTGAACACATCAAACCTAATACAACACACCCAGACCAAATGGACTACCCCCCAGGTTCTTAAAGGGGAGCGAAAGAAATTGTGGAGCATTAGCAGTGATTTTTCAAGTATCACCAGAATTAGGAATAGTTCTAGAGGATTGAAAAAAAAAAAAATAATCACAAATATCACTCCACTCTAAATTATAGACCAGATTTCCATAGTCAGAAAACAAAGGTTCAATGGGACTTGGAAATCCTAATGCAGGATTCCTTAAACTTGCATGTTTCAGGTCACTTGATAGCATTTAATAAAATAGACCAAAATCTACATGGTTTCCTTCAAAGGAGATCTTGCATGAAAAGAATTGTTAGAATTATTTGAGGATGTAAAGGATAGATAAAGGAGATAGTGTGGTTTACCTATTTTCAGAAGATTTTTGACAAGATTCTGCACCCAAGGCTGCTAAATAAAGAGCCCACAATATTACAGGAAAGGTACTAGCATGGGCAGAAGATTGGCTTGCTGACAATAAGCTAAAGAACGGGAATGAGGAGGGCCTTTTCAAGTTGGTTGCGGGTGCAGCCCCACATGGGCTGATGTTGGTTCCACTACATTTCACATTATGCGTCGACGACTTGGATGCCAGAACTGGTAGCGTTGTGGCCAGGTTTGTGGATGATACAAAGATAGGTGGAGGGGCAGCTAATGTTGAGGAAGCAGGAGGGCTGCGGAGGGACTTGGATAGGCTGGGAGACCCAAACGGACTGAAGCATTCCCCAGAGGTTAATGTGCAGGTTGTGTTAGTACTGAGGAAGACAAAACAATGTCTTTCATTTTGAGAGGACTAAAATATAAAAGCAAAGATGCAATATTTTATTGGGAGTGGGTCAAACAATATTTGGAGTATTGTAGCAATTTTGAGTCCCCTATCCAAGAAGGGATGTGCTGGCATTAGAGTGCGCCCAAAGAAGGAATGTTCCCAGCAATGAGTGGATTAACAGATGAGGAGTGGCTCAGGCTGGAGTTTCAAAGGATGAAGGAGAAATCTCTTTGACATATACTGAATACTGATCAGCCTGGATAGAATGGTCATGGAGAAAAGGTTTCCAGGGAGGACCAGAGGGCACAGCCTTCAGAACAGAGATGAGGAGAAATTTCTTCAGCGAGAAGGTGGTAAATCTGTGGAATGTTTTGCCACAGACGTGGCAGCCATCATTGGGTATAAAGCAGAAGTTGATATGCTCTTGTTAATTAAGGGTGCCAAGTTTATATGGGAGAAGGCAGGAAAAAGAGGTTGAAAGTGGGGGGTGGGGGGAAATCAGCTCAGATTCGAATGGTGGAGAAACTTGATGGGCCAAATGGCCTAATTCTGTTCCTACATTTGGTCATTTGGAAATTTCACAATATTACCTTTGAGCAGAGGTTCAGATATAAATAGTTTCAAAGTGACAGAATAGTTTCAAAGTGAATAGTTTCAAAGTGACAGAAGCTGGTGACGACAGTCCAGAATGAATGGCTAATTTCAATTTGCCATATCCCCAAACATATGTTCTCCTCCAAAGATGTGGATAATTCAGTTCATTCCCAAATGGATGAAGCACTTCTAGTTATAGTACCACTGTCTAACAAAAGCAGAGTGCAACCTTTCCAACATTTTTTCAGAACTTGATATTTCAACTAGTTGCTTCACAAGGCAATAACCACCAGCATTATTTTTGAAGTGCACTCTGAATATCCCTGATGACGCGGCTAATATTTGGTAGTTGGAGTTTGTGGGAACTTGCTATATACAATTCGCTGTCACAATCCCTACCATGTCAAGTGACTACACTTTGAAAATACTCATCTGACTGCAATAAAAGCCCAAAAGTTCTGAAGGAACATTGGAGGTAAGATATATAACCAACATATGGGCCTGAGCCCCTCATCAAGGCACAAGAGAAAAAGAATCAGGGAGGCACCTGAAATAAAAAGGCTGGGCAAGGAGGGTAGAGCAGAGGATGAACACAGGCCATCAGGCAAAAGGTCAATATTAGACATGGATGGGAGAACAGGAAAGGAAAGGTGAGAATTGGTTCTGTGAATGCAGAGCTGGAGAAAAAGGAGATCTTTTTATTCAAACACCTGCCTGCTTTTTGCTCATGGCTTGACAAGGGGCACAGGCTCAAAACATTGGTTATACATCTGTTCTCATATGGACATGGCGAGGCCTGCTGAGTTCCTCCAGCATACTTGTGTTTTTACTGCAATCATAGTGTCCACAGACTTTGGTGTTTCACACATGACTGTAAAGTCCTTTGGGGCCTGTGAAAGGGTCGTGGGAGGTTCTACATCAAAGCAAGCCTCCTTTCACCAATGAGCCTCTCATGAGGAAAGAACAGCTCACTGGCTATGAGCAGGAAGAAGAAGGGAAGCCAGTATATTTGGGAGGTGAGAGGGACAGAATTAATTTAAGTGCATATTATTTCTTCATGCTTTCTCTGTGCAAATGCTTTTATGGAATAAAATCTGGAACTTCAACAGAATATATTTTCTGTGTACAGTTCTGGTCTTTCAGAAACTTACATTTTATTTTGTGCATTATTATTTACTTAATTTCAGAGGTCAAATGTAAGAGGAAAATCTACAAATTAATTCAAACCATGGACAACATCAGCTTTGGCACCAGTTCCTTTATGTAATGCTTCATTTCCTCGACTCCAGTGGAGTCCTTTTTTGGATGCAATGTTTGTCCCATTGACTTTTTTCCAGATATTGGGAAAGTACTGCCATTCTATGTTAGGGAATTCACTCTTCCCCCCCTCCCCCCCCATAAAAACTTTTGGTTCCTTGTTTACTCTGTGAGCAATACTCTTCATTAGCCCTTCATTAAATTTAAATTTAAAATTTAGGCATACAGCACAGTAACAGGCCCTTTGCAGAGGGATGTGGACCAACTAGAAAAATTAGCTTAAAAATAGCAGATAGAATTTAATGCAGATAAGCATGAGGTGTTGCATTTTGGAAGAACAAACCAAGAAAGAACATACACAGTAAATGGAAGGGCACGGAAGAGCGGGATAACACAGAGGGATCTGGAAATACAGAAACACAATTCCCTGAAAGTGGCACCACAGGTAGATATAGGATTGTAGAGTTTTGGACACACTGGCCTTCATAAATCAAAGTATTTATGAAGTGTAGGAATTGGAATGCTACGATAGAAAAGTTGTACATGACATTGGTGAAGCCAAATTTGGAGTATTGTATGAAGTTTTGGTCACCTAACTACAGGAAGTATATCAAAAAGATTGAAAGAAAGCAGAGATTTACCAGGATGTGGCCTGGACTTCAGGAACTGAGTTACAGTGAAAGGTTAGGCCTTTATTCCCTGGAGCATAGAAAAATGAGAGGAGATTTCATAGAGGTATTTAAAACTATTGGAGGCCAGGGTGGGTGGGGGGGGGGGGGGGGGGGGGGAGAGGGTATGGAAGATAGACAGAGTAAATGTTGATAGGCTTCTTCCACTGAGAGTAGGTGAGATACAAACCAGAGGGCATGGGTTAAGGGTGAAAGGGGAAATGTTTATGGGGAACATGAGGGAGATCTTCTTCACACAAAGAGTAGTGAGAGTGTGGAATGAGCCAACAGCCTAAGTGGAGAATGCAGACTTAATTTTAACATTCAAGAAGAATTTTGACAGGTACATGGATGAGAGAAGTAGGGCTATGGACTGGGTGCGGGTCAGTGGGACTAGGCAGAAAAATGATTCAGCACAGACTAGAAGGGCCGAAGTGGCCTAATTTTGTGCTGTAATATTCTAGTCTTACTTGAGGTGCAAAGAAAACAATTTTTACTTAAATGTGCTGGGTCCTCTATGGGGCAGTGGGGAGGGAGGTGGGGTGGGGGTGGAACAGACAGACTACAGGACCTCCGTTGAGAATGGCTGCTGTAGTGCTCTCTCATTCTAATTGATTATGAGCAAATGAACCAAACTTCAAAGTGGCAAATTAGCTCTTCCAATTTATCAATTCTTGCCCTAGGTGACAATGTTGTAAGATGAGATGGTCATTTTCAGTAGTTAACCTACAACAGGTTGTAGCTCTCTTATACAGTGCTCTGTGGTGCGGTATCTACCAAGATCTGGCATGTTTGGATCTGCTGCCATTAGTACAAACTCTTTACAGATGGTACGGGACTCGAACCCTGGTTCCGATCGCTGGCGCCGTAATGGCATTGCGCTAACCGCTACGCCAACTGTGCCTTCCCACAGCATTATTTCCTGTTTTGAGCTTTGTTCTAACTTTGATATATTTATTTGGGGGGGGGGGGGTCCCTTAGGGGTCAATTTCTGTTTTGCGGCAATGTCCAGGTCCCAACATCGCTGGATTAAAGAGGTTGCAACCTGTACTTTGTACAGATAAAAATAATCAAAAAGCTAGACGTTTGAACAAGGAACAAAGTACAGGGGAATTGGGGGAGGGGGGGTGTAAAATGTGACTGATGGCATTTGTTCCTTTTCTCAGTGTGGTTATCGTACACTCCCACCAGGATAATGCAGAAAGATGTGAGGTTTTACACTTTGAAAGGACTAACCAAGGTAGGATATACACAGGAGGACACTCAGGAGTGCAGTAGAACAGAGGGATCTGAAAATACAGATGCACTCTTCCTCAATTTCTCCCTTCACCTTCTCAGTGCTCTTCTGCTCCATTTCATTATGGCCTTTCCCCTCCTGAATGAGTTAGCCCATTGGGACTGATCACCCCACTTAGAATCTGTCACCCCATTCTCTTTTACCACAGAACCTGAAATAATCCTTGTTAAAGTCAGCCCATGCTGTAATAAAACAAACTGCAGAACCATTTAAGCATATAACAGTTTCTATATTTAGCCTTGATTATGCTCGAGGGAGTGATAAAAGAGTTTAATAACTCGTTCTCTACACTGAACCCCACCCAAAAGCAAACAAAGCACCCATCTCACCTTTATAATACCTTTGGCCAGGGGTCCGCATGAGACCCTACATATTTCACACGAGTTTCAATACCATGTTCCCCTGTGGTGCCTGCAAATGGCTGGGATATGTCAGGGTGCCCTTCCTCTTGTGGTGTTAGTTGCGATCTCACTACAGCACAGAGAAGGTCATGTTTAGAAGGCAATTATATTCGCACCATCTTACAGGCAACTACTGTATTTTCTTACCCAATTCATTAACCCTTTGTTAAGCATATTTGGTAAATTTACTCTCTCTCATCCTGCTTACTTTGTGCCTCAAAATCATGTGAAATTGAACAGCTCATTGTAAACCCACTACATTTACATGTAGAATCATCATCTCAATCTCACCTTGAATTAAATCACTCTTGTTCCAATCAAGATTAGGACCAGGCAACAAGTTACTTAAGCTCACAGTTACTTTCAGATAGAATGTTACAGTTCTCAAAATAAATATGGTGAACACAACAAAAGCCATTAAATTCACATAAAGATCGTCTAAGAGACCTCTCCCTGTCAGCATTCATTATTCTTTAAAAAAAAATTCAAAAGAAAATAATAACAAGACAAAATACAGAAATCTTGTTAATGGTCATGGCTCATCTATGAACATTTTAAATTATTTGTTCGTGCATTTTCTTTCATAATAAAGGAGGCATTTCTGCTTTATTTACAAACTATCTCTACCTCGTCTCTATTTGTGGCACTGATTGTCAGAATATTAAAAAAAAAACACTTTCTATCAATTGATAAAGATGTTTATCACATAGATACAGCCCTTCCTATTGCAAAGGCTTCCTCTGTATTAGATCTGCTCAGCAAGAGTCTCTGGTGACCAGTAACTGCAGTCAAGCCGAGTGAATAGCCACTCAAACTGGAAACTATTTTTCATTGAGTTTTAAATGGTACTCAGTGTTTGGAATTAACAGTGGAATATGGGTTTTGATTATAGTGGAACTTTAAACATTAAATTAGCTGATTAAAATACTTTTAAATGCTTCTATTATTAAACATTCATGCAAGAGTTACATGAGATAAAATTTGAGATTTTTGAAGGCATGCGGTTTACTAATGGGTTAACAGTGTACTCAGGGCAGAATGTAGCTCTGCCAACCAAGCCCGACAGATTATTTTGTGTGTGGGGTAGGGTGGGTGAGGAACCAGTCAGGCCTTTTATGGAGGTTAAGTCTGACCCAAACCCAGATATTCTACAAATTCAAACAGGTCACGTTGGGCTCAGACCACCTTTGCTTAGGTCAGGTTATAGTTGGCTTTTAATTTCATTTTCAAGCATTATTATGCTATTAAAATCTCACCTAGTCATCATGATATTTTTTATTATTTTGTAGTAAAGATCTAACTAAAATGTTCAAGGGATTTTACAGTTGAGTGCTTCCTAAAATATCTAAATTCACGTTGATTGTGTTAGGGAGAGCTGCAAATACTGAGTTGTAAGGTTGGACCTTATAATAAAGCAACATATTGGATGACGGACAATTGTCTCTGGAATTCCACAATACGAGCAAACATCCCAAAATGGCTTTCAGCCGTAACTTCAAACAATGGGTCATCCCCCATTACTACCACAAACCCGATGCACATTTTGTGGAAAGATCAAGTGTTGGTTGTTGAAAAAAAAAACCACACAAATGCTGGAGAAACTCAGCAGATTAGACAGTGCCTTGAGACAGCAAAGGTAAAGCCCAAATGTTGGTGATGTATCTTTATCTTTGCTACATAAAGGCTCTGCTGAGTTTCTCCAGCATTTGTGTGTTTTTTTCACTTAACCATGGAGCCAACAGAATTCTGTGTTTTACCAAGTGTTGGTTGTTGTATACTTTGTTCCAAATCAGGAAATCAAGCCCCATATTTCAGTTACTTTTGACAAATGCTCCAAGAACAAGTCTACATTGATGGGGCCGCTCTGTTTAGTGTTAGAAATATAGCACAGTAATAAGTCCTTCTGGCCCATGAATCCGCACCGCCTACGTACACCCATGTGACCGATTAACCCTGCATGTCTTTGGGACGTGGGAAGAAACCAGAGCACCTGGAGGAAACGCACGTAAACACAGGGAGAATGTGCAGACCCCCAACAGACAGCACCAGATTCAAACCCAGGACAATGGTGGCATAATAGTGCTGAGTTCTGCTTGTTATTGTTTGAAAAAGATGGGATGCTCCCTTGATGCCCTGGAGAAAAAATATATGCCTCGACTTACTAACAAGAAATAAAAAAGCCCTGATTTTGCAACGTAGGCTGTTATGTTTCATTTGCCTTTAAAGATATCTTTCGCTTACTCTAACCTTGCTGGTCCAGGCCATCTTGGAGCTGAAGGGCACAGATCTTGGCAGCATTGATGCCTCACTTTATGTAACTGAGACACACGGCCATTCTCAAACAAGTCCAACCCACAAAACTCTTGTACACTGCCAAACATGTAGGTCCCAGTTTATCTGGCGGAGTGACACTCGGAACCCACCAGGTTGATTTACCAGTAAAATCTCTTGTAAAGTCCAGCCCTGGAGAGAAAAAAACCCAGCCTTTAGCATCATGACCCTGAGAGGGAAAAAGAGAAAGCATCATGTCTTAGATCTTCCAGCTGATTTGACCACACACTGGAGCCAAAGATCCACAGATATTCAGGAAAAGGGAACTGCCCATTACTTTATTGCAATTAATTTACAATTGCATAATCTTTTTTTCATGATGTTTTGTGCTTTTTTGGTAAATTTATACTTATTTTCTTCAGTTTTAGAAAATAGGGGAAAAAAAAATAATTTTTGAAGTGTCTCACATTAAAGACAAACTAAAGACTCTTGACTGTTGGCATTGCCTGGAGCAGATCTTTGCTGCTGTCGAAGTCTTCATTCAAGGCATTTTGGAGAGGAGGCATCTTCATCTGCACACCTTGACAAGCCCAGCAAGCAGATGCATCAGAACAGAGAGCAGCCCCAGTGCATTAAAGGGAGAAGGGGATGAAGGGGTGCAAATCAGGTCAATAGGAGCCGACACCAAATATTTCTCAGGATTTCTCTCTCAAGTCGCTCCTACCCATGGCTGATTCACTCTCAGAGGGACTCAAACAGATGATTACATCCCTTAGTAGATGACAACTAGGATAATCAGAGGGACAAAGGATTCCAATAAGTTGCCCATTAATTGTAGTTAAAAAAATCTTTACTGTATCCACAATTGAGAATGTTTAAAATTATGGATTTTAAGCAAACATGTTAAAATGTGTTTGATCTGAACACCTGACATAAAGGTGGCAGAGTGACGATTTTAATTTCCTCGATCATTTTCAATTAAGAGTGGGGGAGATTCAAACTAGAGGGCATGGTTTAAGATCGAAGGGGGAAAATTATAAGGGGAACATGAGGGGAAATTTCTTTACGCAGAGGGTGGTGGAGATGTGGAATGAGCTTCCGGCAGACGTGGTCGAGGCGGGATCATTGGTTACATTTAAGGAAAGACTGGATAGTTACATGGAGAGGAGAGGACTGGAGGGGTATGGACCGGGTGCTGGTCAGTGGGACTAGGAGGGTGGGGATTTGTTACGGCATGGACGAGAAGGGCCGAACTGGCCTGTTCTGTGCTGTAAGTGGTTATATGGTTATATGCCCTATTATGCCACCATTGTCCTGGGTTTGAATCTGGTGCTGTCTGTTGGGGGTCTGCACATTCTCCCTGTGTGCTTATAAGTCACAAAATATCTCTTCATGACTTGCTTGGTTCCAGGAATTAAATCAGGTATTGCTGAAAACATACAGGCCCATTGCAAGAGTTGCTTTAATCCTCTAAACTCTTCCTTCATTTTAGCAACATGATAGCAAATCAACTATTATAATTTTCCTGATCGACCTTCAAACCAAGACGCTGAAAATGATTTTTAAAAAAGGACATTGGGTCAACATATCATTTCTCAAAGACGGTGTTTAATCCAGCAAACACAAGAGTTCTGAGGGAAGATTGTGCCCCAAATACTGGGAGTATTGAGAGAAATCATCATCCATCCAAGCAGCATTGCTGTTCAACCTTTTCTTATTGTTTTCTGCAGATATTATCCCCAGTTGTCTATCTTAAACAGCACAAGAGATACAGGCCATGCACATCAATTGTTTTGTTCTGCGATTATGGTTCTCCAATGTACAATGTTCAGCTGAAACTGTAAACTACAATAAAAATTAACAACCAGTGATAAACATAATACCTAGTGTATTCTTGAGTGTTCTGTCATTAAACAGACTACAAATCACATTTTCACAGTGTGAATGAAACCATAGATGTGCTGCATTTTACACAATCGGCCATTGTTTCCAAGTGCTGGTTTCTGCCAAAACTTCACTCTTAGAAAGTAAAGACGATTGGCCAAAGGCTTCTCCTAAGGTGACTTCAAATTTGCTGCAATGATTTACTTTTACATTTCTCTAGCATTTGCCCACAGCGGTGCCTTAATAACTCGTATTTGAGTTTGTAATAATTAGGTTAATTTTATCCTTTCCCACAAAGTCCATTAAAAAAAGAAGCACCTCCAGGTACACGAGTACCTTTGCCTAGCTTTGTAAAATCCTTTCGAGCAGGATTGACATCCACTGGATGCTCCAACTGAACATTTGAATGGGCAAATAAAACCACCATTCTTGTTTGGGACAGAGTCACACACAGGTCACATCAGGTAGAGGCAGCAAATTTTCTTCTCCAAGGAACATTAATGAATAATTTGCATGCACCACAGTCAGTATGTTTTGTTTAAAAGTGTAAGAATAGAGATTAAGAAACTCTATTCACACATTGAGATGTTTTGAAATACTGTATTCCTAGCAGTGTGACATGGTTCAACAGTAAGAGGAGAATGTTAAACACTTGGGGAATCTGGTAATTTGGATTTTAATTTTCAGAATTAATTTTGGCATCTTATATACACCTCCTAATACTGAAATATGTCAACATAGATGTCTAAACCTTAACCAACTAGTCTTCTCTTTTATCAATTAGCTTTCACATGATCAATACTTTAAAGATCTTGTTTAACTGGGGAGCTGATGGCAATGCAGAGAGAATTGGATACAGAGAAATTTGTTCTAAGCGCCAGTAGTGAATAGTGGAATTTGAAATTGGTGTTTTATTCATTTTTTTTTTAAAGTTACTAGTTCAGCAACATTACCAAATTGATCCAATTTACTTAACAGAACAGCAAGTCTTTTCATATCTTTCTTGTGGTCAACTGTAAGCCAACCAAAACCACTGTGGTTTCAGGTCCACCATCTCATTGGTGAACGCCAAATTATTCTGTGCGCTTCTGATTTTTAAAAAATTCCACTCAGGAGTTCAAATTTTCATTTTGTTATAAGAGTATTCTGAATTAATTTATCATTTATTTTTCTGAAGCTTTGCATAAACTGGGTAGGGTGAATCGACAAATCAAATATCATAGAAAAATTCTTTACATTTAGAAAACAATTCCGAAATAATAAATAACAAATCCAACCAAAAATGTTTGATCCCAAAGTGGAACTTCATTGACATTTCAGTCGCAAATTCACACGCAGAAGTTTTGACCCACATTTAACAAATACATAGATGTCTAAACGTTAACCTTTAAAGTCTTCTCTTCATGAATTAGCTTTCACAAGATCAATAAAGATCTTGTTTAACTGAGGAGCTGATGGCAATGCAGAGAGAATTGGTTGCAGAGAAATTTGTGCGAAGCGCCAGTGTGGACTCAGTAGGCCAAAAGGCCTCCTTCTGACCACAAAGAAATATGGGAAATAACAGGAAAGAAAATAGCATTGAATTTAGTTTATTACTGATACAAATTACAGTTAGCTTGGCTTTAAACATATTTCAGTATTAGGAGGTGTATATAGATGCCAAAATTAATTCTGAAAATTCAAATCCAAATTACCAGATCCACAAGTATTTAACATTCTCCTCTTACTGTCATACTGCTAGGAATACGCATTTCACAGCATCTCAACGTGTGAATAGCAATTTCAAACTGTACAAGTTACACAATTTAAAAATATCCATTGTATTAAAATCAATCGTCTTTGGCGTCATAACACACGTGTGAGACAAACATGCCCGAATACTGAAAAGTGCTATTATGAGGAATGTAACCGCTAGACAAAGAAATGATTGTAACATGGTTTCTTCCTCACCGTAAAGCTATTGATTACATATTGACTGCAGAAGCAGTGTCTAAAGTATTCTGTGTGCTAACCCACTGCTTCTAATAATAGCTGCTTCAAGTGAGTTGGGATAATGATTAAATGGAAAGGTGCAATATGTGAGGTGCATTGATTGTTGTCTATTATATTAAAAGATGCATCAAGTATTTTGTGAGCGAACGCTCTCTTTTTTTTATTGCTTTAGGCACATTTGAATTCACAGATTTATTGCTAAGCCACAGAAAGCAACTATAATGAAGAGCAGGTCCAATAGCAGACACTTGAGCAATCCGATTGCCATGCCCAAGGCCACACATTTTTTATTGACTAACATAAAAGCGCACTGTTTGGTTGCCTGTTGTCCTTGACAACAAATTCTTTGAATTCAAAAAAAAAATGCTACTTCACCAACTTTTATACCAAAATAAAACTCACAGGAAAGAAAATAGCAGAGCTCACTTTCTCCCTTTTGCACTGCAGGATGTTGCTTTCAACCAGCTATCCTATAAAATTGACCTGGAAATAAAATACATCCTCTCCAAAACAGGAAGATCAAATCATGAAATGCAGGACTGGATGGTCTAATTAAAAAAAAAATCATCTGTGCCTTGAAAGACCAATCAAAAGTGCAAGATAATTTAACTCCCTCACCAGATATTTTGGAGAAGAAGCGTCAACTTGGTGATTGAACCAAGTGGCACTGTGAATTGGAACAACAAGCTTCTTTTAAAAAAATTTACAGTTTTCACTCTAAATGAAGCAAACAACCACCAAAAAGAAAATTACAGCACAGAAACAGGCCAAATTGGCCCATCTAGTCCATGCTGAACACTTTCTCCCACCTAACCCCATTGACTACGGGGCTGGGGCGGCCGGCGCGGGACTACGGGGCTGGGGCGGCCGGCGCGGGACTACGGGGCTGGGGTGGCCGGCGCGGGACTATGGGGCTGGGGCGGCTGGTTGCCCACCCTGGTACAGTTTTGTTGGGGAAAGTATTTTCCAATCCTTGTCTTGCAAATCATCCATTTGCAAAATGCTGATACACTCCAGATAGTGAATAAGTCCTGCTGCAAAGGGAGCAATTTTGCAAAAGATTTTTTTTCTAATCAAGTCAACACACCAAACCTGAACTCAGTAAAAGACTAGCAGCTTTCAGGTGCCTAGCAGCAGGCAGGCTGTTGACAGTCAGCTGGCGACAGCCACCCTCCCCGCTGGCGACAGCCACCCTCCCCGCTGGCGACAGCCACCCTCCCCGCTGGCGACAGCCACCCTCCCCGCTGGCGACAGCCACCCTCCCCGCTGGCAACAGCCACCCTCCCCGCTGGCGACAGCCACCCTCCCCGCTGGCGACAGCCACCCTCCCCGCTGGCGACAGCCACCCTCCCCGCTGGCGACAGCCACCCTCCCCGCTGGCGACAGCCACCCTCCCCGCTGGCGACAGCCACCCTCCCCGCTGGCGACAGCCACCCTCCCCGCTGGCGACAGCCACCCTCCCCGCTGGCGACAGCCACCCTCCCCGCTGGCGACAGCCACCCTCCCCGCTGGCGACAGCCACCCTCCCCGCTGGCGACAGCCACCCTCCCCGCGAGCTGCACAACACAAGTCAAAGAGCCGATGTGGCTTGCGAGCAGCGATTTGGCCACCCCTGATATAGGGCGATCTATATGAACTAGAAAATATTAGCCAAGGCTTTAGCAAATAAATTGGTTCTTATTTATCAATTTAGGCAAAAATTTAGCCAATCAGGATTTGTAAAGAAAAGGCAATCAGCGGACAATGTAACAAGACTGTTTATTGTAATTCAGTGGTTCTCAACTTTTTCCTTTCCATTCACATACCACTTCAAGTATTCCCTATGCCATTGGTGCTCTGTGATTCGTAAGGGATTGCTTAAGGTGGCATGTGGATGGAAAGAAAAAGTTTGAAAACCATGTTTTTAATCGTACCTAATTGACTCGTTATGTGCATGGTTTCATAAGTCCAAAGGAAATGGGCCAATGACAATTTTTCTCAAGTAAAATATTTCAGTAATAATTTGGTCTAGAGCAGTGATTCTCAACCTTCCCTTCCCCCTGACAGACAATCTTAAGCAATCCCTTACTAGTCACAGAGTATCGATGGCATAGGGATTACACACTTAAGTGTGTGAGTGGAAGAAAAAGGTTGAGAACCACTAGTGTAATTCATTTGGCCCAGAAAAGAGGTGAACTTAGTGTGACAATTTTTCTGGATGCAGAAAAGGCCTTCGATAGATTGGAGGGGGACTTTTTATTTAAAGAATTGGAGAAATTTGGATTAGGTCAAAATTTTATAAATTAGATTCGAGGTATATACAATGAACCCAAGGTTAGAGTTGTGACCAATTATTAAATATCTCTGACATTCCCACCATCTAGATCACGTAGACAAGCATGGCCACTATCCTCAGCTCTCTTTGTATTGGTCATAGAACCTCTGGCAGAAACTATTCAATGGGATACACACATTAAGGGGTTCAGAGTAGACCAAGATGAACACAAGATTAGTCTCTTTGCAGATGATGTATTAATATATCTGACTGAGCCTCTTAACTTCTTCACAAAGATTGCACTTACATATGGAAGATTAAGGAAGGGTCTCTGGGTACAAAATAAATTGGAATAAAAGTGAAATTATATCTTTAATGAATGGGGATTATATGGATTGTAAAATAAATAATTTAGATGGCCAATAAATGGGTTCAAATACTTGAGAGATTAGATAATGATTTTTAAAACTTGCATAAATTGAACTACCTCCCCTTGCTTAAGAAAGTAGAAGAAGATTTAAATAAATGGTCAACTTTCCAATAAAATTGATTGGAAGAGTGAACTGTATCAAAATGAATATATTCCCATATTTACAAAACCATTTCCTCAGAAATTCTTTCAAAATCTGAGTAAGTTAATTAGGAAGCTTCTTTGGAAAGGTAAACTAGCCAGAATCTCCATGAAAAAAAATTAACTTGAAAATATCACATGTAAGGTTTGCAACTCCCAAATTTTAAATATCACTATTGGGCAGCCCAGATGAAATTTGTTACTTCCTTCTTTGACAGAAGAGACAAGCCTTCATGGTTGGAAATTGAACTGCACAAAGTCAGAGAGAGAGAGTAGCAGAAGATTTTATATGTAAATAGGACACTAAATGCATTTCTGCTGGTTAGGAGGCACCATTAATAAAGCATATTCTGAATATTTGGCACAAATTGAACAATTTAATTGGATCAAGAAAAAAACCCTCCAAAAACGCCCTTGATTCAAAGTAGATTAATTCCTTTAACAATGGATAATTTAATTCTACATGCCCGCAAAGGGATCACACATGTAAAAGATTGTTATGTATAAGAGCAATTAATGTCATTCAAACACTTAAAAAATAAATACAATATTCATAATAATATTCTGCTACTTTCAATTAAGAGCTTTTTTCAGAGACAAATTAGGACCAACCATGATGTCACCTGAGTGCAGTAAAATGGAGATTCTGAGTTGAAAGGGGATCACAATGAAATTTACATCAGTAATGTAATTTTTACTTCAATCGGGCACTCCTAAGCGGGAGTTATATAAATCAAAAGAAAGATGGAATCAGACTTGAATATTGCTGATAAGACCTGGTCCGAAAAATGTTTGATGTTTTAGAAATGTTGTCTTATAAAGTGTTCAAAACAAGAAAGCAGAAATGGATAAGAAGGAAAGGTGATGATGGAGAAACAGAAAGGGAAGATAAACAAAGTATGAAATGGCTACGCTGAACTATATGACTTTAAATATTAACGGAATACATAACCAAATTAAAAGGAAGAAACTGCTAAATTTATTGAAAAAAGAAAAAATTGATATAGCATTTGTGCAAGAAACACATTTAACTGAATTGGAGCACAAGAAATTAAAGAGAGATTGGGTAGGACACGTAACAGCAGCGTTGTATAATTCAAAAGCAAGAGGAGTAGCCATATTAATTAGTAAAAATGTGCCAATTAAAATAGAAGAGGAAATAATAGATCCAGCAGGGAGATATGTAATGATAAAATGTCAGATATATTCGGAGTTTTGGAATCTACTCAATGTATATTCACCTAACGAAGAAGATCAAAAGTTTATGCGAGATATTTTTTTGAAGATAGCAGATACGCAAGGGAACATATTAATAGGAGGGGATTTCAACCTGAATTTGGATTCAAATATGGACAAAACTGGGAAAAAAATTAACAGAAAGAACAAAGTAACCAAATTTATAATTAAATCGATGGAAGAAATGCAACTTTTGGATATATGGAGGAAACAACACCCAAATGAAAAGGAATATTCATATTACTCGGGTAGACATAAAACATACTCAAGAATAGACCTATTTTTGTTATCAGCTCGTATGCAAGATAGAGTAAGAAAAACAGAATATAAAGCTAGAATATTATCGGACCATTCACCCTTAATATTGACAATAGAGTTAGAGGACATCCCTCCAAGAATGTATAGATGGAGATTAAACTCCATGCTACTCAAAAGGCAGGATTTTAGAGAATTTATTGAAAGACAAATTAAAATGTATTTTGAAATAAATACGGAATCATTGAAAGATAAGTTTATACTATGGGATGCAATGAAAGCGTTCATTAGAGGGCAAATAATAAGTTATGTAACCAAGATGAAGAAGGACTATAATCAGGAAACAGAGCAGTTGGAAAGGGAAATAGTAAATATAGAAAAAGAATTAGCAATGAAGAAAGATACAACTAAAAGAAGAGAATTGGCAGATAAAAAAATAAAATATGAAACACTACAAACATATAAGGTTGAGAAGAACATAATGAAGACAAAACAGAAATATTATGAACTAGGAGAAAAAACACACAAAATTCTAGCATGGCAGCTTAAGACAGAACAAGCTAAGAAAATGGTATTGGCATCAAGTAAAAAAGACAAACAAATTACATAATCCAAAGGAGATCAAGGAAAACTTTAGAGAATTCTATGAACAATTATACCAAACTGAAAACGAAGGGAAAGAAGGGAAAATAGAAGAATTTTTAACTAAAATTGAACTACCAAAATTACAAATAGAGGAACAAAATAAATTAACAGAACCATTTGAAATAGTAGAAATACAAGAGATAATAAAAAAATTACCAAATAATAAAACACCAGAAGAGGATGGATTCCCAATAGAATTCTATAAAACATTTAAAGATTTATTAATTCCTCCCCTCCTGGAAGTAATCAACCAGAATGATAAAACACAAAGCTTACCAGATTCATGTAAAACAGCAATAATTACAATAATACTAAAGCAAGGGAAAGATCCACTCGCACCAGCGTCATATAGACCAATATCATTACTTAACACAGATTATAAGATAATAGCTAAACTATTAGCAAACAGATTACCAGAGTATGTACCTAAAATGGTAAATCTAGACCAAACTGGATTTATTAAAAAAAGATGCACAACAGACAATATTTGTAAATTTATTAACTTAATTCATGCAGTAGAAGGGAGTAAAGCGCCAACAGTAGCAGTTGCTTTAGACGCAGAGAAGGTCTTTGACAGAGTAGAATGGAATTATTTATTCAAAGTATTGCAAAAATTCCGTTTACCAGAGAAGTATATTAATTGGATTAAAGCATTATATAAGGGGCCATTGGCGAAAGTGACAGTAAATGGATATATATCAAAGCAATTTAACTTAAGCAGGTCAACACGGCAGGGATGCCCACTATCACCCTTATTGTTCGTGTTAGCTATAGAACCACTAGCAGAATTGATAAGAACAGAAAATAATATAAAAGGGATAAAAATAAAAGACAAGGAATATAAAATCAGTTTATTTGCGGATGACGTTATAGTATACTTAACAGAACCAGAACTATCAATAAAAGAATTACATAAGAAATTGAAGAAATATGGAGAAGTGTCGGGTTACAAGATTAACGTAAATAAAAGTGAAGCAATGGCAATGAATAATGCGGATTTCTCAAAATTTAAGAAGGAATCACCATTCAGATGGCAAATGCAAGCAGTAAGATATCTAGGTATACAAATAAATAAAAATCTCGGCCATCTATATAAACTCAATTATTATCCACTAATGAAAAAATTACAGGACGATTTAGAGCATTGGAAAGATTTATCATTAACACTAATAGGAAGGATAAACTGTATTAAAATGAACATTTTCCCAAGGATATTATACCTATTGCAGGCTTTGCCAATACACTTGGCAGAGAAATTCTTCAAGGAGTTAAAGAAAATAATAAGGAAATGTTTATGGAAAGGGGGGAAACCGAGGATAGCACTAGATAAATTAAAAGAATGGTATAAACAAGGAGGCTTACAACTGCAAAACTTTAAAAATTATTATAGAGCCGCACAATTAAGATACCTATCAGATTTTTATCAAACAAGGGAAAAGCCAGATTGGACTAGATTAGAATTAGATAAAATAAGGGAAAAGATACCTGAACACATATTATATAAATGGGATGAAAAATTGGTACAACGTAGGAGTTCTCCAGTATTACATCATCTACTCAATATTTGGAAAAAGATTCATGTAGAAAGGAATAAAACAAATTATCAATTACCAAAACTAATATTGACGCAAAATAAGTTACTCCCTTTTACAATAGATAACCTTTCCTTTAGAGAATGGGAGAAAAAAGGGATCAAAAGAATAGAAAATTGTTTTTCAGGAAATAGATTATTATCCTTTGAACAAATGAAAGATAAATACAATATAACTCAAGATACAGTGCTGGCATATTACCAATTGAGATCCTACTTGAAGGACAAATTAGGAAGCAGTCTGAGGTTACCAGAGGGAAGTAACTTTGAATATGTGATTACAGATACAATGATAATCAAAAGATTTATAACAAATATGTATATTAAACTGCAAGAAAAGGAGAATGAGGAAACAAATGGTAAAACTAAACAAAAATGGGAACAACATTTAAATATAAAGATAAAAAAGGAAACATGGGAGAAGTTATGTTCTGGAACGATGAGAAATACAATAAATACGAGGTTACGTATGATACAATATAACTGGATACACAGGCTATACATTACACCTCAAAAGTTAAATAAATGGGACACAACAGTATCTGATAGATGTTTTCGATGTAAAAAAGAAATGGGAACAACAATTCATGCAATCTGGACATGTGAGAAAGTAGAAACATTTTGGGAAGATCTAAACCAAATATTAAATAAAATTACAGAAAACAATATACCAAAGAATCCAGAGATCTTCCTCCTAAGTAACATAAAAAACAAAGAATTTGGAATTGATTTGGATGGTGCACAAAAAAGATTTGTTAAGATAGCTCTAGCCGTAGCAAAAAAATGTATTATGTCAACCTGAAAATTGGAAGATAATTTGAAAATACAACAATGGTATATAGAAATGAATAAATGTATTCCATTAGAAAAAATAACATATAGTTTCAGAAATAATATTGAAATATTTGAACAAATATGGCAGCCTTACATGAAACACAATAGAGAAAACCTACCGGGGATTTTCACTACCTAAATTAACGAAAGGAGAAGGAAATGAAAAGAATTGACTCAGTGGAATTTCTTGTTTATTTTTATTGAATGACAACATTGTTTGACTGGTTTAATGTATCCTAGATTTTGTACTTTAAATGGATGGGGGGGGGAGGTAGGGAGGGTGGGATGGGAGGAGGGAGGGGGGCCGAAAATGTCATTGTATATATTTGAAAAGGAAAAAGTATGTATCATGGTCAATGCGGTTTATGGTGTGAAAAATAAAAAAAATTAAAAAAAAAAAGACCTGGTCCGATTCATGTCATGATTGCTTGACTAATACAATTAATGTAAGATATAGACTAGTGAAATATAACTTCTTGCATCAACTATATCTTACTCTGCAGAAGTTGCATAAATTTAATTCTAATATACCTGATATAAGATTTAGATGCGGTGAAGAAACAGGCACCTTTTTTCATTCCACTGGGTCATGCTCTAAACTGAAACCCTTTTGGGAAAATGTAAGAATCTTGGAAAAAGCAATTGCCACATAGTCCAGAATTGTTGCTCCTTGGAAATATTGTGGAAATAAGACCTAAAATAAGGCTGTCTAAGTACCATTTAGAATTTCTTAAAATTGCATTGGCAGTGGCCAGGAAATGTATTGCAGTTACCTGGAAGTCTGATTCCCTTCTGACGTAGAAAATTACTTATAATTTAAGGAAGAAGTATTCTTCCAATTCTTCCTGCTTTTGCAGGAATGGCAACCATATTGCACAATGAGGTGTTGATACATAAGACACTTATCCTATTTTTCAAATTTCTATCCTTTCCTTTCCATTTTTGAGATCCAGGTAAGAAAAAGAGTTAGATTTTCTGAATTGGATTCCAGATCCCAACAGTTCCTCTTTCTTTCTATCTTTCTTTTTCTTCTTCATTCTATTTTCTTATTCACTTTCTCTTTCTGTCTTTACCTTTCTAAATTATATTTTCTTTTTCGTATCAAGAGGTTTTTGTTTGGGGGAATGGGAAAGATAAGGTTGTTTTGAAATTTGCATAATCTATATCTTTTCATTTATTTTATGTATTTGTGATGGTCAATTCTTGACAATTGTTTGACCACAAAATTACAATAAAATATAAAAAAAAGAACTAAAGACAAGGTACGCAAGATACTTTCCCAATAACTGGAAAGCGAGGAGCATGACCAAAACATATGAAATAATGTAGCTTCTCCAGTCTCACATTGATGTAAAATTAGAATAAAATTTAGCTAACTGAACTTTGTAAAAATAAACTCAATGTACTACTTAAAATTGCAATAATGAATGTCAGGCACATAGACAAAATAAATTAACCAATCTCAAAATAGAATCCCATGTAGCATCAGAAAATTCTTGTTGAAAATCTTGCTCCCATCGTTTCTTAGTCTTGTCCAGAGAATCAACACTAGACATCAATAATAACCCAGAGAACTGATAAGAGTTTTTTAATATTTTGTTTAAGATTATAAATTTTCTCTATCATCTTTAATTC
Organism: Narcine bancroftii; assembly: GCF_036971445.1. Taxonomy (NCBI): domain Eukaryota; kingdom Metazoa; phylum Chordata; class Chondrichthyes; order Torpediniformes; family Narcinidae; genus Narcine; species Narcine bancroftii. Next base: position 17,217,447 of record NC_091482.1, on the reverse strand, counting down.
CAAATCTTGAGGGAGTGTTAATACCACAGAATTTAAAAAAACCTCCTCACCTGTAAATATCTAAAAAAAATGTTTAGTGATTTTAAATTTAGAAGATCATTGTTCAAATGAGGCTAAATTTTGGTCAATAAAGAAATCTTGGAAAGATTGGATACCAAACTCTGACCATTGGCAAAAAAAAACAAAATCTTGTACTGAAGGTTAAATAAAAACTAAAAGAGGATCGATTAATAAAAATCTGTGGCATCCAAAATGTTTTCTAAATTGAAACCAAATCCTCAAATGCATGTTTAACAACAACTTTATCAGCTAATTTAGAAGCAGAAAAGGGTAATGGAGCTCCAATTATCGAAACGAAGGAATATCTAAAACCTTGGACTCCTGACCTCATAAAAATCATTCCATTCAATTACATCAGAAGCAACAAAAAAAAAATGAATGCTGGAATCCGAAATTAAACAGAAAATTCTGAAAATGCCAAGCAGGTCTGGTATACAATAAATGAACATAACGACGTATCTTTGGAATTCTCTACCTCAGAAGTTTTGTAGGCCAAATTATTGGAGGGATTTAAAATGGAAGTAGATACATTTTTGAATGACAGGGAATTGGCTCAGATCAGTCTCGATAATTTTGAATAGCAGGGTGGACTTGAATAGTAGGCTGCTGTCATCATGGCTATCCCTCGGTCAAGGATGATGGACTTTGTTCCGTTGATCTATTTATGAGCTCTCAAGTGGCTTACAAGTCCAATCTTGGCTTTGAAAGATCTTCTGCATTCAGGACAGGTCATTCTGATGCCAGATCGGGCTTTGGTTGTTGCTGCCTCTCTTTCCATTTACTTCTCTTTTCTAGTTCTGCAGATCTGTTGGCTTCAAAAGTAGCTGTTCCTTCTCAGATGATGGTTTGCCAGAGTTTCCAGTCCTTGGCATTGGTTTCATCATTTTAAAAGGTCTTTGAAGCTCTTCAGTCATCCACCTCTTTTACTCTTAGCTTCTTTAAGGTGAGAGTAGAAGATTTGTTTCAGCAAACATTAGTCTTCCATCTGAGCAACATGACCGCTCCATCTTGGTTGCTTCTTCATGACATAGGCTTCAATGCTTGCTGTTTTTATTTCATTTAGCACACTGACGTTAGTTCTCCTACCTTCCCAGCTGAGATTTGAGATGTTTCGAAGACAGTGGTGATGGAGCTTTCCAAGAGACTTCAGGTGCCGTTAGTACATTGTCCATGGTTCCGATGCATTGGGATCACCATTGCTTTGTACACCAACATCTTGGTGTCTGTTCCAATGTCACGATCATAAAAGACTCTATTTGGAGACGTCCAAGATTTGTTCTCGCACATCTAAAACGATGTTGGATCTTGCAATTTAAGAAAGGTGATTTCCAAGATAGTAGTCCACATTTTCCAGGGTTGCTTTGCCAAGTTGAATTGATAGTTCTATCTGATTTGTCTCCATTGGTGAGGGTTGGTAGATAATTTAAGTCTTCTTGGAATCAATGGCAAGTCCAGGTTTCATGTATGCACGGTCAAAGGCAGTCAGAATCGGTTGCAGCTGATATTCTGAGAGAATTGTAACACCATCATCATCTGCGTATTGGAACTCGATGAGGGAACTCGTGGATGTCTTGTTTTTGGACTTGAGACCGGCAAGATTGAAAAGTCCGCCATCAGTCTGTTGAGAATTTTGATACTTGGGAGTAAATCATCCTAGATAATGTGGGTGATTGCTGCAATAAAGATGGTAAACTAAGTCAGGACAATCACACATCCCTGTTTTACTCCAGATTTGACTTGAAAAGGCTCAGTGCTACCAGTTGCTGACCATGACCTTGGCAAACATGCCATCGTGGAGGAGTCTCAGGATTCAAGTGTACTTTTCAGGACATCCATTGATGGATAGGATTGCCCATAGGAGTTCCCTTGATACCAAGTCAAAGGCTTTGGTGAGGTTGATGAATGCCATATACAATGGTTAAAGTAGCTCCAGAAGGATCTTCTTGGCTAAAAGCTTGAGTTGGTTATTCATGATGCAGGTGAGGATCTTTCCTGCTGTGGCTAATGGGGAAAATATCAGGCTGAAGGTGATAATGGTGAAATCCATCTCGGACACCAGCCCCAAACAGCTGATAGCAAAACAGTCCTTAATCCTACACAGAGACCCAACTTACTCTCCAACCCAAAACAAACATCTTTCCCCCTCCCAACACGAGCCCCTTTCACACTGGCACCTTATCCGAGTAATTGACAGCCAATCTCCTGGTGCAGGGTCCAGTGTGTAAGCTCTTAAAATCGGCAAGCAGGCATCATCAGGTTTCAGGGATAATACTACCTAGGTCTGATAATGCCTGCGTGCTAATTAGCCCAGTGTGAAAGGGACATAGGGTATCATGGGATAACGTTGATTACATTTTTTGCCTATATAGAACTTTATAAATGACTATGTCCTTTGGAGAGTCACAGCAGGGGATAAAGAGAATGGCGGATCTTCCATCCCAGAATTCCCTCTGGCAGAGCAACCCCCTCCATGAGTGCTCCATGCATACAACCCTGTCCCTCCTCATGGAATTCTGGGAAGGCAGGTCTGCCATCGCTCTTTCCCCACGGTCTTTTTCAATTGTGCGCTGTTGCCACTAGGACTGTGTCACTGTGTTTATAAATCGTGCGGCTATACTTTCCCCACAGGGGCTGAAGGGCTACTTCTGTGCTGTACATAATGCTTAATTATGTTATAATTAGGCATGGTTTATTTTATTTAAATACAAGATCAGAATACATTGATCAGGATTTAGGGCAAGTCCACCATCGCTTGATGCATCACTCAGACGTCACCGGTGGAGGATAGACTCCCCTATCCCCAAGGATGCCTTGTAATGAGTGTGAATGGACCCAGAGAACCAGTTAACAGTGGTCTAGTGTGAAAGGCTTTCACTGAACAGCCCATCTACTGACCAGTCATTGAGAAAAGGTCGACTGATACGGAGGGGGGGAAAAAGTCAATGATCCCAAAAGAGTTCCTCTCATCAGAAATATTAAACATTAAATAGCTTTTCTTGCCACAGATGCTAATATGATGGCTGAATATTCTACATTATTATTCAAAGAAAGGGTGTGAGAATGAGAAAAAAAAAATAAGATTGTTCTTGTGCAAGTTTGCATAGGATGGCACAATATCATAAGCTGAAGGGCTTGCATTGGCTGCAATGTTTTATGAGAATGCTCTCCCCATATGTTTCTACCATTTTGAAAAAAACTGCTATTTTCCCTTTTGTATTCAGCCTTGTGCCACATGCTAGTGCTTATTTGAAAGGACAAAAAGACCACATGCTGTGGGGCTCTGCCAATATTCCTCAGCAGGAGAGTGGACAGAGTTGACAGCTGGAAGCACTTTTCCCTCTAATGCTGTCTTTACAGTTCTCAATGAGATCAGAAACTGCCAGTGCAGGTCACAAAATAACTAAGCGATGAAACACGAGCTTATTATTATGTCCCACTTTGCACTGACGGTATTGCCTTCTGCACACGATGTCGGTGAAATCTTCACAACTCAAGATTGTTCTTAAAAAGGTTGGTACAATGATGAGAATGCAAATGACCATTTCTGCCCGTTGTCAAAGGCAACTTCAATCAGAATTATTACCATTAAATCTTTAGCAATTTTATTATGACCGTTAATACACCATCCATCGAGGGCATCTACATGAGGCGGTGTCTTAAAAATGCAGCCTCGATCCTCAAAGACCCCCACCACCTAGGCCACACCCTCTCCACTCTGCTGCCACCAGGAAAAACGTGCAGGAGCCAAAAGACAAGCACTCAGCGGCACAAGGACGGCTTCGTTCCCGCTTCCGTCAAATTCCTGAATGATCAATGAACCAAATAAACTGCCTTACTTTTCATGCACAACTGCTGTTTTTTTTAATATATATTACTGTTGCAAGATAGTTTTATGTAAGTTTACACCATGACGCTGCCACAAAACACCAAATTTTCATGACTTGTTCCTGACAATAAAATTCCGATCACACTTCTATGATAATTAAATGAATTTGAAGAGAAAGAATAACTAACCACAAGAAATTGCTGAAGCTCCCTGAAAATGTCCTGCTCCAAGACATTAAGTGAAAGAAATGACAGAAAACAGAAGAACGAAGTCAACTTGATATCACAGTATCAAATGATGTCTATCCCTCAAATGCAGATGAAAAGGTGGGGGGGGGGGGGGTGGAAGAAGTGATGGTGTCAAAACAGAATTTAAAAAAACTTCTGTAAAACAGACTGAAAAGTGATATCCACTTGCATTTTAATGTTCAGACAAAATGTAATGAAATGATTAAAAAAAGCCACACAAAAAATGCGAAGATAACCAAACATCTTAAAGATCTTTCCTCTGCAGTGGAATCTGGGTATGGACTGGGCATGGACAAGGAAAGCCCTGCTGGTTATCTTGTGATAGCCATTTGCACAAAAATGAATGTGGTAATGTAATGGCAACATTAATGACCCTGTAATTCAGAGAATGCACTTGAACCTCCCTGCTGCAATGGTGTTAAAAGGGACCATAAAAACTCAACTGATTCACCAGTGCCCTTCAGGGATTATAGCACCGTCTTTCTTACCAAATGTGGTTTATGCACATCTATTCATTCCCCTCAACAAGATCTTCAACTCTCAGCGGGCAATTCTCTAATTTGTGTCAAGCCACTTTTAATGCTGCATCAATCCATCCTGTCAATGAGACTTGTGACAGGCAATAAACCTTAACTTTCCCCTCTCCATGAATTAATGGCAATTTTTTTTAAAAAAGTGAGCACTTTCGTTGCGAGCAATGACTTGGAAAGTGACATCCTTTTCTACCAAACTGTAAAAATAAATAGCTGCAGAAAACGTGGTGAAACAGGCTAAATTTAGTAGTTTGCAGAAAGAGGAGCATGTTTGTGGGAAGTGATGAGAGATTTTAAGTATTGATGGGAACAGCTACAATCACCATATGCCAAATCTCACCGATACAAAAATTAGTATTCCCATTCACAGATAATTTAACAATTGACAATACTCATCAAATACAAAAATATTTTAAATTTGACACACTATTCATGCTCATTTTTAATCATTGCCCACAAGACAAACGCCACTTCCTCAATCTAAAGTGGCATGAAAATCTATAACATTGTTACACTCATTAGAGACGGTGATGCACTTTGAAGCTCCACATGTTCATGGTACCATATTTGACTTTTCCCTTCACCATTTTTACCCTCAGTTCCCAGGCCACAAATTTGTGAAAACACATTTCCAGCTTTTCCACCACATTATCACCCCAGTCCTCTCGGCTCCACCTGTATCCTGGCACAAACAAATCTGAATTAAATAATCTGCCGTGTATTGAAATACAGCAAGAAGCTTTGCCTTGGGCACTATCCAGACCATCCAAATCACGGCAGCCTGTGCAGTAACAACATACAAATGTGGGAAGTGGCGTAACAAAATTGTGCAAGATATGGAGAAAGTCCAAAAATCGTGCAGGAAACAGAATAGATATAAAATGCTGCACAAGGGTCTTTTGCCAGTGCGAGACCCATTCAAGAATTTGATAACATTAGGAAAGTAATCATCCTTGAATCAGGAAGTTCAATTTGTCCTAAAAATCCTCATTCTTTCTTTCAAAATTCATTTATGGTCCAACTACCCACACTCAATAACACTGGACAACAAAGCTTTTGCTTCCTGAATACGTTTGGGGGCATTTTATGTTTTTTTGGGCTACCGACCACAAAAATATCCTTAAAAATTTACTATCATGTATTTTTTTTAAGATTATAACTCATTTTTTTTATGATTTCCTGTCATAATTTAAGTCTATTAGTCTATTGCCCACCAAGCAAGTGGTTTTGGTCAGTCCTAGCATGCCTGGGCTTGCACTCCGTGAAGGTGCTATACAAATGTCTGTAGGCCTGTGCATGATTGGAAGGTATTTAAAGATGCTGTTCTTGGCAACTACAGAGCACCAAATGACATCTAGCTGATTGACAACACGCTTCAAGTGTACAAAACCATGAGGTGTAACATGTCATTGAAAATTCATTTTCTTGCATTCACACTTGGAAGTCTTCCCTGCTGATCTCGGTGCAGTCAGTGACGAACACAGTGAAGAGTTTCATCAGGATATTGTGACCATGGGAAAGCAGTGTTAGGGCGACTGGAATCCATCAATGCCGGCCAATTATTGTTGGACACTGACACCGGAAGCATCAGATCGGAGTACAAATGAAAATCAGGAGTAAAACATTATTTGATCTGTTGAATTAGCACAATGTATTATGCGATTAAATTCAATACATTAATGTTTCTCCATTTTCCAGCGTGATCCAGAAAATCTGAAATTCTCTGTGTTCAGCTTGAAGTTGTCTATCATAATCTCCCTTTTTTCTTTCTCCAGGGAGTATATATATATATATATATATATACACACATATAAAAAAAAAAAATCGGTGTGTGTGTCTGTAAAATTTGTTACCATAAATCTCTTCTAACCCTTCACTTTAACCGTATTTTCTCTCTCTCCCTCTCGTCTGTTGTTTATACCATTTAATGCAAAACCTGGTCAATACTTGCAAGGCCACAAAGCCTGGAAGAGGCTTGCAATAACTATCAAGACTTAATTGTAATCCTTTCCATCTTTAAATTTTAGGTGAGGTACACATCTGTGAAGATGCTGGGAAAATAATTATCTTGCTGGTGGAAAATGATAGGCATTGGCCTCCATTGCTCAGCGCACCCTACCTATTTTATAACCGACCCATAACTGCCTCATTTCTCCTGATAATGCCATTTCCCTGAAACTGCTTTCATCTTGCAACATTGGCGACAACCAAGTTAAAACATCCTGAACGTGCCAGCAACACTAAGGCTTCAACTATAATTTTCATTCAAGCTTTAAAGGCAAATCGGTTATGGCAAACTCCAGCAGATTTTGAATGAAGAACATTTTAATGAAAATCTGAAACATCCATGACATCATACCTCAGCCAATAATCTCGGTGCTTTGATGAAATAATACGAATGCAGAACACATTCAAATCGATGGCCGTCCTCTCCCTCTTTATCTGTCATCTCAGTATTTGGGTTCTTTTTCTTCCCTACTTGGCAGAGATCTCTCTTTCAATACAATATTGTCATTGTATGTTCCCTATCAAAGAAGGGTTTCTGTAGAACTCAGTATCAGTGACCAATGTTGTGCAGGTGATGCGACATTGAACAATCTGTTAGCAAGAGAAAACAAAAATGAACTATCAATTGTATCTTTTCAGATGGTCCTTAAAAATCACTTGTCCATTATACTACATCAACTTTCCTCTGATAATGAGATTGTTGAAATATTTTACTCTCTTAAAAAAGGTGCTTGTTAAACACCTTTATTGCTTGAAAATGAATTACTAGCTCCTTAGAACTCACAAATGGATCCGAGGCAGGAAAATAATTTGATATGTGCATTGGCGACCAACGATTGAAAACAATATTCTGCAATATTTTATGTGCCATCTCCAGACGATGCCTAGAGGATGAAACCCCTTGGTGGCTTTGTGACACCTGCCAATCTGCCCTTTCAGACACTCGATGCAACGGAGTGTCCAAACTTAACTTGATGTGGCTCAGAGATTCATTGGCGCAGTTTGAGATTTCAACGGAACGTTATCAGGTTTTTCTTTGGCTGGTAGAAAAAGATTGAAACAAAAATCTCATCTCAAACTTCAAATGAATCTGTTACTGGAGCATCTTGCTGAGATCCTTTCAATTAGCGCTAAAACGATCCCTTTATCTCTGCAAGGTTTGAATAGCGAGTTTTGCTAATTATCAGGGAGACGTTCCCCTCCGCCTCGTTAGGCGACAACTCTGTCCCCCCCCCCCCCCCCCCAACCCCCACCCCCACGGAGCAGTTGGCTCAATCCAGAAATGTAGCAGCAAACGGGCGACCAAATAACCCCAAGACCCCGGGCTCCAGCAAGAGACGCGTAGACCGTGTTGCGGCGGGGTCGAGATGTGCCCGCCCCTGGGTGGGTGGAGGGTGGGCGGGGGGGCATGTTCGCACCAATCGCACGCACAGCCAAAATGAGAAAGTGCGTCGTCCGGCGGTCCGCTGGGAACTTGAGACCTGCGCCCCTGAGCAGCGACCAAGTCAGGAGGGCAAGTGGCAACTCCTCTGGTCTCCCACTGTACCTGAAGCCGGTGGATGAGCAAGGCAGAGGCTCGGGCGGTTGTGGGTCAGTTATAAAATAGGTAGGATTCGCTTTTCATTGCAATGGGACCGTGATTTTTCCTCTCAGTGGCAATGCGTCACTCGTCTATAGAATAATGCGGCATTTCAAAAAAAGGTACGTCTTCTATCGGTCTGTGCAGCTGAAACACTCACACACAACAAAAGGTGGTCCTACTTGCTGAATCACACCAGCGGGGTCCTTGCCCACTGGAGAGAGGGGCTGCCATCCACGTTCTCCGCCGCCTGGAGCAGTTTCACTCAGACGTCCCATCTCCGAGTTTGCAACTGTATCACCCCCTCCCTCCCCCCGCCCCCTCCCCCGCCCCCTCCCCCTCCCCCTCCCCCGCCCCCTCCCCCTCCCCCTCCCCCTGCCCCCTCCCCCTCCCCCTGCCCCCTCCCCCTCCCCCTCCCCCTGCCCCCTCCCCCTCCCCCTGCCCCCTCCCCCTCCCCCTGCCCCCTCCCCCTCCCCCTGCCCCCTCCCCCTCCTCCTGCCCCCTCCCCCTCCTCCTGCCCCCTCCCCCTCCTCCTGCCCCCTCCCCCTCCTCCTGCCCCCTCCCCCTCCTCCTGCCCCCCCCTCCTCCCCCTCCCTCCTCCCCCTCCTGAGCTGGGAAGTCCTCTCCACAGGGAAGACGGTCACACTTCAAGGTACGAAACACCGCGTCGAAGAGCGGCATCCTCTCAACTTCTTGCCCTTTAATCCTCCTCGTTACTTCCCGGGGGGGGGGGGGGGGGGGGCAGGTCTGCCTCTTCCCCGGGGGTTCAATGGGACCTCTGCGTCCCCTTGTGTGGGAATTAAGAACTACCCCTCTCCAGATGGAACCCGGCGCTGCATTTCAGAGCGAACACTGCGGGCTGATTTCACTTCCAGTGAGGAAGTGGGTTTTCACCCCAAGAAATAACTCTGAAAGGCGCCGAAGGGCTGAGGGGGGGGGGGGGGGGGGGGGGGGGGGGGGGAGACATCCCGTCCTGGACACCAACACAGGTCGGGGCGATTAGATTTGGAACCGAAAAGCAGCGACTCACCTTCCCCGCTCAAGGTTCTCTCGCTCCTGGAGCCGATGCCCAAACTGCACGAATCTCCAGCGTTGACACGCTGCAAACTGCTGAGACGTCAGGGAAGGGAGACGAACTCAGCCTCCGCTGCGTTCACTGGGGCTAGTACGAGTTCATTTCCACTTCCCACTGGGGGGAGGGGGGGGGGGGTTAAAGTTATTTTTCTTTTTGGAGACACGATTGGCGTTCATGCGCAGTGAAGTCTCCCCGGGTCCAAAAACCCTCCCATCCACTCTCGTTCGAGCCTCGGAAAGCAGTTGTCCCAAAGAGAATAGCAAGTCCTTCACCCACTTTTGCCTCTGCTCCGCTCTGTCATCAGTTTGCTCGCGTTTGCATGCGGGATTTTTTTTTGGGGGGGGTGAAGATGTTTTCAGTCTTATTTAAAGTGGTAGATTCCAACCCAGTCCATTAAATTCTATCAAATTCGTGGGGGAAAGGTCCTCAAGGAACTTTGCAAATCGTTTAACATTTTA